>NC_134485.1:217693482-217703718 GCF_040206685.1 Ascaphus truei
GACACCTTTTTACTTCCTCAAAGTCCCTCGGGCACTCCCTTGACCATACCACTTGTGTAGGGGCACACTTTTTTGTGAGGTCTGTTAGTGGGGCTGCAACTTCAGAGTAGTTTGGGATGAACCGCCGATAGTACCCTGCTAAACCCAACAGGGAGCGTACCTGCGTTTTTGTTCGGGGGGTCGGAAGCAGCTACCTTGTTGGCTATTGGCCTTACTTTTCCACCTCCAACTGCATAACCTAAGTATTTGGTTTCCACCTTACCCAAGGCACATTTCTTAGGGTTGGCTGTGAGCCCTGCCTCTCTTAGAGACCGCTTAAGCCTATTTAGATGGGCCCGCTAGTGTTTACTATAAATGACAATGCCATCTAGGTAGGCTGTGGCATAAGCCCTATGAGGTCTCAGCACTTTTTCCATGAGTCTCTGAAATGTGGCTGGGGCTCCATGCAGTCCAAATGGCATTGTCACAAATTGGTATAAACCCATGGGAGTGGCAAAGGCTGTTTTGCACTTGGACTTTTCCTCTAAAGGTATTTGCCAGTATCCTTTTGTTAAGTACAGCCTTGATATATATTCAGCGTTACAAGGGCGTCAATGAACTCGTCCACCTTTGGCATCGGATATGCGTCAAACTTGGATACCGCATTGAATTTTCGGAGGTCCACACAAAATCTTACCTTCCCATCGGGTTTAGGGACCATAACTAGTGGACTATAACACTCACTGCATGATTCCTCAATCACGCCTAAGTGTAAAAATTTTTGTACCTCCTTCTCTATGGCTTTCAGGCAATCTGTAAGGACGAGAACGTACTTTTACCCCAGGTGCTGTCGCTATCACATTTGAAACTAAATTAGTTTGCCTTGGGAAAAAACATCATTGAATTGTGTAATTATTTCAAGGTGCAATGACGAGTATCCTAAAACTTGCCTTGGAAAATCTGGGGCTATCACCAACAAGACCCAGGTGCATGCTGGGTACATGCTGCAACATTTCAGTGACATTTCTGCGGACAGACTAATGGCCCATTGGATTAACACATCGGGGGTCCCTGGCAGTCCCATTCAAACGGACCCCTACTGTGTTAATCCGATGGGCCATTAGTCTTTCTGCAGAAATGTCATTGAAATGTTGCAGCATGTACCCAGCATGTACCTGGGTCTTGTTAGTGATTGCCCCAGATTTTCCAAGGCAAGTTTTAGAATTCTCGCCGGCGCACCTGTACTTCAGGTTCCGGAACTGCTGCCAGTTGGTCTCTTGGGTCAAACCTCAGCGATCCAGTATGGCGGCTTTTACTTGTTTGTAGTCCATTGCCTAATCTGCTGGGAGGCCCTGATATGAGTCCTGGGCTTCTCCTATGAGGAGCGGGGCCAAAGCGATTGCCCAGCGATCTGAAGACCAGCCTTGGGCTACGGCAACCCTTTCAAACGTCAGTAGAAAAGTCTCTGGATCCTCGTTCAGAGTCTTGACCGGGGTTTGTTCGAAAGTTCTGGACTGGCAGACCCATGAGATTGGGCATGCAGCCTGGCCATCCGCTCATCCGGTTCTGCCTGCTGCTGGATTAGGAGCTGTTTTTTCTGCTGCAATAGTAGTTGGGCATGCTCCTGCATTAACATTAACAGCTGTTTTGCCTGCTCGCACAGAAACTTTTAAAAAATGTTCAATTTTTTTTGTATGTGTGGCCCTTTGAATGCAAGGGCCTTTCAGCATCCCACTTCTGATACCATCTGTAGCAGGGTACATACAACCACACATGGGTTTCTGAAATGGCTTATTTATTGAGCCTCAAAAATGTGGCATACAAAACCAGCTTATTTTCAGCATATGCAACAAACAGAAAATAAGTCCTGAGCAAGGCTTTTCCCTTTTCCCAACAACGGCTGTTCAAAGTTCAGAGTATCAGTATATCAAAACAGTATACTGAAGACAGACCTTATACTGTAGTAGAAAGTTCTCCCTCAGCATTTTAGTATATCTCACTGGGTCAGACATGCTGCGTATGTGTGCAGCCTGGGGTTTTTAAAGCTCCTTGATGAGGCAGCTGGGACCAGACTAATTGACAAGACCTTCCCAGCTGAATGTTAACCCGGTCACTGCTGCACTGAAGACCTAAACATAGGTCTGCCAGGCATAGGACTGGTGACGTTTATTCACCCTGTCACAAGGTCCATCGAAATCTGTCCTTTTGCCTTTTTCAGCTTGATGTCAAAGTTTATTTTCTGGGGAAACAAAAATAATTCAAATACTTCCGATATTGCGCATGCGTCAAGTTGCGTCATTGGGAATTACAGCAGCAAGCAATATTCAAGCAATATCGTAAAGTATATGTGAGTCTGTACGATGAGAACAAACTTCTGATAGGCTCTGGCTCTTGAGCCCTGCCCTCTCCCTAGTTGTCGACCAATTGTATCTACAGTTGTAAATGCTCAGTCAATCAAATTGCAGGAATACATTTTCAATAATTGTTCAAGAACGGACCGAACTGCAGCTTACTGTAGCTAATCACTTGTCTGTGTGCATATTGTATTGATGCACATACACTACTGAAATGTATTGTTTTAAAAAAAAAGAATATTTTTATTTTAACGGCAGCTTGAACTGCAGCTTTAAACTTAATACTGTACTGTACATTGTATTTATCTTCATTATAAACTTTGCCAAATGGATGGAGATGAGCCACTGTCATTCCTGTAGTCTGCATTATAGTTGACAGGTGATAGCTGGCCTGCTACACCTGTAGTTGACAGCTGATGATGCTGGAAATCTTTTTGGTACATGCAAGCTTGCTGGTACCTGTACATGAAATCAGGCTCAGGCTGGAAATTTTTCAGGTATTCCGGCGGGGACAGGTAGCAAGGATTGCCGTTCACCAGGTTTTCACTGACGGTTGGACCGTTATTGTAAGCCGGTGCCGTTGCCGGCGCTGTTACATTGCTGGATTGGGATTGACAAATTTTATATGGATTAACCCCAACCTTTCTCCTTTTGAAGTTGCCATGATCAAACACACTGCAAAAAATCAGGGACCACACCCCAATACCCTCTTGTATCTCTGGCAGGAGGGGCAATGCGAAAAAAAGACTGATAGCTACTTAAGGTTTTTCTTATTGAATGCTTCCAACCATTAAACATCAGGTGAAAAATTGTAAAAATCGTAGTTCGAAATGAAATATTCATATATTTCGGCTACAGTCTCATGTTATCTGCTACAGCGTTAATTGCAGATAATATTAAAAATTAATAACTACAGTCAGGTTTTTTTTTATACATGTACGGTATACACATGGTACCCAGTCCAGTCAGCAATTGTGTAAATATACTGTAGAAATGTAGAAAAAAGCACACAGCTTTGAGTTTTATAAGTTTAATTATGAAGCGCCTTCATTTGATAACGTCTTCAGCGTCTTCAAGGACCAAGGTCGAATCCCAATGGACCACTGTGGTAGACTTGGTTTTTATCTGTTTTTTTTTTACACACCTACAAATTGACACAGTAGCACAGACAGAACTTTACACATTACAATTCATTCATTTCTGCCACCTGGCAGATACGCGAAGAATTGCACCCAAAGAAATCCGAAATCATTTAATTAAAACAGATCAACAGCGGTAAACCGCGGGTAAACCTGGCGGTGTGTGGGGGGCAGCATGAACGCGAGAATGCGGCGGCCAATAGGCACTACTAGACTAGGAAAAGAAGCATGAGTGGTGGCAGTATTTTTATTGTAAGTTTAAAAAGATTGCAAGAAAATGTTTTTTATTATTTATCAAACCTATTTTTATTAAGATGTTTTAAAATCTTTATATATTATGACAGTGTCTAGAATTTAGGTTAGACCAAGCAATGCAAGTACAGACCTTTGAAAAGAAAAATGTACAGTAGTGTATGTTAAAAGCTCACTGGTGCATGCAGTTCAGACACTAGCTTGGGATTTCCTGATTTGTGATAGATAGTTAACATTTGTTTCATCCATGTCTGTATTTCAACCTTAGCACTGACTGTCTGAACATACTTTACCTGTACTGTTCAGGCTTTGCCCAATCAAAGAATGAAGGTTTGAAAAGAAAGAATAAAACAATCCTTAATGAAGAAATGTAAAAAAGCAATCCTAATGGATGGGTGGAAGCAGAACTCAGCACGCAATTTACCACCCACAGGGACGTACATTCTTTCCTATTGTTCAGACTTTAATCAGTAAGTATGCTGGCCAAATATATTGAACAACATTGAATAGGTTGGGGTTTTTTTTGAAGAAAAAGTCTCCAAACTGATAGTACCAAGAAACAAAGTTGTTTGTATAAAGAAATACAAATAAAACAGTGCTCTAAATATGGAGATTTGATAAAAAGGAATTTCTAGGGGGGATGTTGAGCTGGTCACTTTGGGGCCTATTCACAAAGCAGTGATAAGTGTTTAATGGTGATAAATGCCCTTATTGCGTGATACTGACTGCTTTGCTATTCACTAAACAGTGATAACAGTGCAGTATCGTGCTAAAATAACTTTTTAATGACCATTAAGAGCCAGAGGCAATAAAAGCCGTCCGACAAGCCAAATAAAGGCAAATCACTTATTTTTGCCAGTAATAGCTATCCACTAAACAGTGAGAAGCTTATCGAACGTTAAAATATTGCAATATTTTGTCGCTAGCTAACAGCTGGCGCTAAAGATTTTGCAAGATGCATCAAAGGATTTTCATTTTTTTTTCTGAACAGGATTGATGCCAGAGGTCGGAGGGGACCCCATGGAGACACACGGGGACCCCCGCATGTCCCGCAGGTCTCCAGCTGTCCTCACAGGTCTTTTGGGGTCCTGGGGTTCTCTGGGTAGTCCCCACGGGTGTCCGAGGGTCTCCGGGTGATCCGGCACGAGTGTTCAGGGGCCTCTGGGCTGTCCCCGCATGTGCCAGAGTTTTCTGTGTGGTCGCCATGGGTGTCAGGGGGCCTCCGGGTGGTACCCGCGGGTGTACAGGGGTCCTGGCGGGTCCTCGCTGGCCTCTGAGATCAATCTTGTGGAGGATACAAAAATGTTCTACCAGTTTCATTAAATTTGCGGCTAACTGCTGCCCTAGGGATAGGGTAATGAATCAGGCACTGCATAGTTGTTGGTTGTGACAGTAGTGGGTAACCAGACTCTCAAATAAAGATTTAGCTCTTGGACCCAGTAACATTGTACTGTTTCTATATACAGTATTGTCTGTAATAAAAGTAGTGTTGGTGTTTTTTCCTTTACGGGCCTGCCAGCAGCAGGGATTGCTAGGGTATGAGTTTCAAGGGGGGTTTTGTGCCTAAGAGGTTGGGGTCCGGAGTTGTCGGTTCCCCCTTTAAATGTTCCAGGGAATGATGCCTGATTCTCGGATACAGGTAGGCACATTGTCCTGGCAATATCTCCCCTTGAAAATGCAAGCGCGAAGCCCCACTAGGGTACCCTGTCTTAGCATAGCCCAGAAAGGAGAGGGCATATGGATGAATATGTATCCCTGTAGCTGATGTAGTCCCTAGGTTAAGGGGGTTACCCCAGCTTGTGCTAAGGTGACCCAGAACCAGTGTAGGGTTTGTGGGTGCCCCAACCATATTTAAGATTGAGGGGGTCTCTGAGAGTCCAGTCTGAGTCTAATAGATAGTGTATGGGGAATAAGGCAGCTAAGAATAAAAGTGTCAGGGTCGCCTAGACCTGCTGCCTAGCCATAGTTCTTCTTTGTCTACCGGGTGTGCTGCTGCCATCTGTGTGTTCTAGGGTTCCTCTGTCTGTCTTCTTTTTGCTCCTGTCTCTGTCCTTTATAGCTTCTGCCTTCTGGTTGGTTCATTTGTCTTTGTTTTGAGTCAGACTCCCATGCACATGCTTCTGTCTCTGCATTGTGGGTGGGCCACTGCAGATTTTCAGATGCACATTTCTATTTAAGACGGTTACCTTGATTTACTGCTTTCCCTGGTTGGACCACTGCTGTTCACAGGGTTCCCATTTCAAAAGACAAAAGTGCTCCCATTATTTTGTTGCTGCATGCTGTGATTTTTCTGCAATCTGTAGTTCTTTCTATGATTGGTTTCAGGTTTCCCTGTAGTTTGTTTCTCTGTCTGTTATCCCTACGCCTGATATCTAAAGTTTCAGATTTAACTGCAGATTTCTCTGCCTGATATCCCTACACCTGATATCTAAAGTTTCAGATTTAACTGCAGGTTTCTCTGTCTGATATTCCTATGTCTGATGTCAAAAGTTTCGGATCTAACTGCAAGTTTTTCTGTAGTAGTTTCCTGCTGTCTATGATATTTCTATGCCTGATTTCTAAAGTATCAGATTTAACTGCAGGTTTCTCTATATGATATCCCTACGCCTGATGTGTAAAGATTCATATTCAACTGCAGGTTTTCTGTCTATATGATATCCCTATGCCTGATGTCTAAAGATTCATATTTAACTGCAGGTTTTCTGTCTATATGATATCCCTATGCCTGATGTCTAAAGATTCATATTTAACTGCAGGTTTTCTGTCTATGATATCCCTACGCCTGATGTCTAAAGATTCATATTTAACTGCAGGTTTTCTGTCTATATGATATCCCTACGCTTGATGTCTAAAGATTCATATTTAACTGCAGGTTTTCTGTCTATATGATATCCCTACGCCTGATGTCTAAAGATTCATATTTCACTGCAGGTTTTCTGTCTATATGATATCCCTACGCCTGATGTCTAAAGTTTCAGATATAACTACAGGTTTCTCTGTCTAAGTTTTTTCCTTTCATTTATGATACCTCTGTGACTGATGCTAAGGTCTCAAAAGGTCAGCTCTCCTATCTTGTGTCTCTCTGTGTCTAATATTCCTGTTGTTCATTCTAATGATTCTGCTTTAAAGACACATTTCCACTTTACTGGTTTCTTGGGAAGTTTGGTTTCCCTACAGTATGTCCGAAGTTATGGCTCCCACTCTGAAAACAGTCTTGAGCAGTACTGTGAACACAGTACCACTGATTCTTCAGAACTTCTCAAAGCAAGGAAGAAGAAGAAAAAGAAAGGAGGTATTACTGTGGAAATTGCAGAAGGAATTAAGGATGAACCTTTAACCTCAGAGTCTGCACTTGATGAAAGAGATATGCTGCAGCTTAAGGCAACTCACAGACTTATCCCAAGAATAGTGGAAGAAAAGAAAGAAGTATTTAATCAAGGAAAAGATGCCCCAAATTCAGACACTTCAATCTGCACGAAAAGAGATTGATTATCTTCATGGACGTTTAGATAAAGCGCAAGAAGCCAAGGCTGAACTACAAACCTGTCTATCCTCAGCAATTGCTAAGTGTGTTCTCCAGGAAAAAGAAAAGCACCAGTTGGAGAGTGACCTGGATGTCATGTCAGGTGAGCTGGAGAGGGCATATGCTGATGCTGCCGAGGATTAGCGCCTCACTTCTAAAAGTAACAAATTCCTGGAAATCTCTATGAAGGAAATTGACATGCTTAATACAGAGCTTAAAGTCTCCCAGGAGGAGATACGTTCTGTGAGAAAGATCTTCGAAGGGTTAAATAGCAGTTTTGAAACTATAACCCAAGAGTGCAAGAATCTCTATGTCCAAGTCAGTGAAGGAGATAAGAAACTCCATGAATTAGGAGAGGAGAAGAAACAGTTAGCCCAGGAAAAGTTAGACGTACAGACAGCACTGCAGAGTACAGAGAGAGTGCTGCAAGAAGAACGTGTCTCGCTGGAGCAGCGCACACAAGCAGAAAATATGCTGCAGAGTCAGCTGCAAGAACTGCGTACACATCTGCAGGACATGAGGGAGAAATGGATTAATGCTGAGGAAAAGCAGCGAGTTCTGCGGGAAGAAAGTTTCCAGACTGCCTACAAAGTAAAGATGCTGCAAGAGAATTTGAGTACCCAGTGTGTCCCCAAAGAGCAGCATGAGGAGTTGAAGGCCCCACTAAGCATAACCAGAGCCTCTCTGGAGGAGGAGCTTAAAGCCCAGGTAACCCTGTATGAGAGGGAGCACAAGGCGGTCCAGAAACTGAAGCAAGACTTAGAGGAGCAGAGACACTGCTCCATCCCTAACAGCCAGTACACCCAAGAGAAAGAGACCTGGAAAAGACAAGCTGCTGAGACCATAGCAAAGGAATTTGCAGAGCTCCAAGATGTGATGAGGGATGCATGGAAGCGAGCTCAAAATGATCACAGTGAAGAAATGAAAGCCCTGAGAAGAGAATTGAAGGATGCACTTAACCAGAGATCTCTCACTGAGGTGTGGAATTGCAACAACACCTAAAAATGAAAGAGCTAAAGCTGACAGCTGAACACACATCACAGCATCTCACAGCGCTGCAGGCGCAGATCGCTGAGCTCAAGACACAGCTTGCCAAAAAAGAGAGGGATGAAGTGTCCGTCCATCAAGTGGCTGGCCTGACACTGCGCTATGAGGTCAAGATGGCTGATGCCTGCAAAATGTTGAATCACACAGCCCATCAGAAGGCCCGGCTGCAGCTGGAGCTGGACAAGGTCTGGGAGAGGTACCGGCAGCTACAGGTCAGAAATAAAGAAAAAGAAACACATTTAAGCCTTGTTTTAAGTCAGCTGGGAGATATGGAGTCGTGACTCAACTCCAAAGAAGCTGAACTGACAACTGCTTTGAGTGGGAAAAGAAGTGCAGAAGGACAGCTTCAAGAGCTGAAAACTCAAATAGCTAGTCTTTCATTGGGTGATGCCACAAAACGGCAGTCGCAAGAGGAGACCATGGAGAGCGAACTCTGTGTCCCCACTGACTCATGTGGAAAGGCTGCACCCGTCCTTGAAGCCCACGTTCCTGATGTCTCTGCCCCTGAATTTGGGTTGAACGCACCCATTCGGAGGTTCCTTGCAGCACCCAATGTACCTGTTGCTCCTGTGATTAGGTTAAATGCACCTCTCACAGATTTCCCATCAGAACGTGACATACACACTAAGTTGGCCTTCCATCAAGGTTTCCCTGTAGAGCCTGGAGGGTTGTACGGAGTCGTTGTTGATTCCTATGTTCCTGCGAAACATGGAGTGTTGTCCGAAGGCCATCATGAGTCGGCTTTCCATCAGGGACACCCTGCTAAACCTGGAGGGTTGTCAGGAGGATCTACTGGCTCCTCTGCTCCCGCTGTGAAGACAAGCGCACGTTCTTCCGTTTATCTACGAATATCTGATGCGTCCTCTGCAGAGCCTGTGACCTACTCTGCAAAGTCAAGCTTACTGCTCACAGATTCTCTGGCATTTGGGTTGATGCATCCTGACATTCATCTGTTCTGAGAGAGAATTGAATTCCTCTGTCGGCTTTCTGATGGACTTTTTCTGTCTGTACCTGTGGTGTACCCTCTGCCCGCTGACAAACCAGCAGAGGTGGGTCACCTTGAGTCCACTTTTCATCAAGGCCTTCGGGAAGAGCCTGGAGGATCGTCCGGAGAACGCTCTTGAGAGGGGGGAGTAATGTCAGGGTCGCCTAGACCTGATGCCTAGCCATAGTTCTTCTTTGTCCACCGGGTGTGCTGCTGCCTTCTGTGTGCTCTAGGGTTCCTCTGTCTGTCTGTCTTCTTTTCTTGTTGCTCCTGTCTATGTCCTTTATAGCTTCTGCTACCTGGTTGGTTCATTTGCCTTTGTTTTGAGTCAGACTCCCATGCACATGCTTCTGTCTCTGATCCTGATCTGTTCCTATACCAGTCCTGTATTTGATTATGTTCATAGTAAAGGCCCTTGCTGGTAATCTGGCTTGTCCTTGTTTGTTCCCCGGTCTCAGTCCCTGCTCTACAGTCTCAGTCCCTGCTCCCAGACCTGTTCCTGCTCCCCTGTCCTGTTCCAGTCTCCTCGTTGCCGACCTCTGCTTGTTACCTGACTACGCTATCTGCTGCCTGCCTCGGACCTCTGCTTGTTACCTGACTACGCTATCTGCCGCCTGCCTCAGACCTCTGCTTGTGACCCCTACTATGCTTCTGCTGTTCCGGCCACCGAGATCCTACCCGCCACAGGAGTCTCCCGTGACAAAAAGTACAACATCTCTCTTATTCTGTCCCCTGCAACCAGAGACTCAGAAGTATGTTAAACACCTTAGTGTATGAGAATATACTTTAATAATATACTGTAATGTAATGTGTTTTTAAATTTGGAACCGATGTCCAAACAGGCTGCCTGAGCTAACCCATAGGGTAAGTCTGCTGGACATCAGTGTTCAAAGCAGTAAGGGGATGCCAGAGGTGTGAATAGCATTTGGGCAGCGGGGAAAGGTGGATTACCAGGTC
>NC_134485.1:217703918-217716418 GCF_040206685.1 Ascaphus truei
TAACATGTGTAGGTTAGAGGTACTCAGATACTTTCATTCAGCAGTTCACTCATTTCATTGTTACAGTATTTCCCACACTGTTATTTCAAGTAAAAAGAAACCAAACTATATAAACAAAATCCTATCCCTTTCAGGGATCTAACTACACATCAAAATCAGTCTCTCTAACAGCTGCTGGCCAACTAAACTGGTTCCCCAGCTTAAAACAATGCTCTCTCATTTAGGGTCACAAGATACAGCACAGTCTTTTAGCAACAGCAGTAACCATTTGTTTGTCTTATCTGTTTGGGGTGTCCAGGCAAATCCTCTGGTACTGTGATACGTGGAGAGGCCGTCAACCTCGATACTGGATGCAGGAGAGTAGCGACACCCCCAGCCCCCAGGCTCCAAGGAGAGAGAGTGAAATGCAAAACATCTCTGCTCTAAATACCTGTGCATGTGATTAGAAGAGCAGGTGAGGGAGAACTAGAGCCATTGTAATCTGTGCTCTGGATTTTCCATCCAGCTGCCTGAGTTAATGGGAAGCTGTGGAACGGATCATTTTTTAGCTATTCCTGCACTTTCTGCTCTAAAATGGGGCAGAAAGCTGCCTAACATCTTTGGACTATGTCACAATATATATATATATAGCGATAGAGACATACATACATACATACAGTGGCAAGAAATGATAATTGAAAAAATTGTATCACATATAAAAAATTACAAAAAACAGTTAAAGTTAAAAAAATATACATTTCTTTTGTTAACTTACCATTAGCTGCCCCACTCTCCGACTCCCGTTGAACACCAAGCTCTCGAAGAAATCCACGCACAGCAACATGAACCCATAAAATAAAAAAACATAAAATAATAAACGAAGCTTGTCTTTTATTTGTAATCCATTCCGTCACCGTCTTCATCTGTGTTCTTCCGTCTTCCGGCTTCTTCTGGGGGTCTTCTTACCGTCTGCTGCCACGCCCTCTTCTCTTCTTTCTTCCGGAGGTCCATCTTCCTCGGTGTCTGCCTTCAAAATGAGATGACATAGGCTTTTATAGGCCTTTGACGTCACATTATCGTCATATGTTTCCCACGGCCATGATTGGGCTGTGAAAAGCATGTGATATTGGGGAAAAAATTAATTTTGATGACGTAATATAAAGGCAATGACGCCAGCCAATGAGAATGGTTCTGCTTCAATTGCCTTTAAGGTGACGCCATGAAAAGACAGATGGCCGGCCTCACATGGTACGGTAGCCAATCAGAGCGTGGGAACTACATCCCAACTCTGATTGGCTCTAGTACCATGTGACAGGCTTTAATTGACGTCACATCCGTTCTTCCCAAAGCCTCTGTCACATGGTCTACTAGAGCCAATCAGAGTCTCCTCGGACTTCTCACGGGTAAACTGCTGCCGGGTCCACGGGGGACACCTGCGGGGAAGAACTGGTGGCCCCGCATCTGTGGGGGCACCGCGGACCCGTAAGGACTACCCGAGGCCCCTCAGACACCTGTGGGTCTGACCCGGGGCCCCCCAGACAGCCACGGGCCTACCCGTGGGGACCCAATTGTGACCCACGGTGACCCACGGAGACCACCTGGTGGACCACGGCGCCTGGCGAGGACCACACGTAGGCCTCCAGACCCTGTTTGAAACATGGCTACTGTAGGTCTGTGAGGTGACCCATCAGGCCCACCGGGGACTCCCGTGGGCCTGGGGTAAATAATACTGTATGTAAAATGTATGTAAAATAATAAATCCTGTATTTATGGGGGGGCACAGGGGGTGAGTTATGTATTTAATAAATATAATGATGTTTATTGTGGGGCTGTGTATTGTTTTTATTGTCAGTGCTATGGATGGGGGAAGGGGGTATTGGCCCCAAGGGTATGTGGGAATGTCTCCTGGCTGGGTATTGGGTGTGTGAGGGTGGTTAGGCCTCACAGGGTGGGGGGGTAGTGGGGGAGGGTATGTAGGCCTCCCGAGTGGTGGGTGAGAGTGGGTTAACCCCTTAATGACTGTAGCGGTTAATAACCGCTCTGGTGATTAAGGGGTTAGGGGACATTACATTGGCTGTTTTTATTCTTGTTTATGTTTTTCAGCATCGGAGGAGGCATGGACGGTGATGAAGATGAGGATGGCCTTCACCGTGGCAGCCGGACAAGGGTGTGTGCAATATGTATTTAATGTATTTATTGTTCTTTATGTCTTTTTTATGGTCAAATGCACTATTGTCCATTTGTGGATAATAGTAATTATGCCCATTACTATACTGTATGTGTTAGGGGGGGTGGGTTATTTCTTTATAAGTATGTATGTGTTTTGACATTAATTTGGGGGAGCACAGAATTGGTACTGCAGGCCCGCGGGTAACACCCGAGGGCCCCCGCCGGCCTATAGTATCATTGATGTGCATATATGTGTATGTTAGGGGGGTATAGGGGTTGTTGGTGTAATTTTTTCTTCTGGGTAGCGGGGGTGGCCGAAGTGGGTATTAGCCCCATTGGTGGTTGTTTAGGGCTTTCGGGTGGGTAGCGGGAGGTCTTAACCCCTTCATGACCGTGGCGGTATTAACCGCTAAGGTCATGAAGGGGTTAAGTGCACCCGCAACCCCCCGCAAGCCCTAAACAACCACCAAGGGCCAAATACCCCCTTCACCCACCCCCCTACCCACAGTAAACTTGGCACGGCTGGTTAACCCCTTCATTGCCTTAGCAGTTAGCCGCTAAGATAATGAAGTGGCCTTTAAATGCATTTTTCCTGCCTCGGATGCATGCCGGGGGGCCTCCGGTGCTGGTATTAATGGTATAAGCTCCGGAGACTTCTGGCATCAATCCAAGGCAGGAAAAATGCCTGATTTTTTCTAAGTGCCATTCCGCCGCTCATCCGCAGCCTCTCCCCAGCAACTTGTCAACTTTTTGGGCGAGACGAATTGGCGTGAAAATCTCAATTCCTATTTTTTGCTGCCCTCATAGAGGAGCCGAGCAGCAGTCCATTACCTATTTATATTCCCTTTCTGCTCTCATCAGACTCTGGCACTCTTCCACGTTTATACAGTTATGTCTGTCTGCCTAGTAGGAGACTTTGTTTTAAAACGGCTACATAGTGAGTTCAAGGTTTCCACTCAACAGTCTTATTATCTCAGCTATTCCTATAGCCTATTCCTTGGTTACTTTTTACTTCTATCCTGCGTTGCCTTGAAGGACTATTTTATTTATTTAAGTTTTGTCCACTTCACACCCTATATTTGAGTACTATTTACCTTTAGCATCCATCTTACTAGGCTTTATTCATTACTTACAAGGTGCACTTGATGTCTACCTTTAGCCTTTCTATGTACTCTCTGGAAGTGACAATTCTATCAGTTGCGGTTATTAATGTGTGTGACTGTCTGATATACGACAGATAGATACCCCAACATTTCATACACACTCACCACACTGAGGCACCATCTACATTTTTGATTTGCTTATACTTATGTTAGGTGCCAGCTATCTCTAGTTTCCTTCACTTACTACCTCTACCAGTTTATTATTACGACTGGGAGGTAGCCTATTTAATACCTTTTTAATCGTGTTGTGTGTTTAGTCTTTCATCTGTTACACCCATATACACTAATAAAGGTTATATTTTTTATATTATATACACTATCACATAAGTGCTTGTTCATAGGGGTTCTTTTTACTTGTCTAGGCAAGAGCATTTGTTCGTTTCATGACCCCCCCACCCATGGCACCATCTCTCTGACTATAGCTAGAGCTTACCTCCCTTCCCCCATCCCCCATTTATTATACATTAAAAAAAGAGACATTTAAGAGGGGGTATGATAACCAGTGCTTGACAAATCACCAAAAATCTACTCGCCGAACCAAAAAATCTACTCGCCACCTAGTCCCGCCCCAACCCAGCCTCTAGTCCCGCCCCCAACCCTGCCTCCAATCCCGCCCCCAGCCCCGCATTTAAAAAAAACCATAAATGAAATTAATGTAATCAATTCCTAGTAAGAACATTCGTTTTTGACATAAGTTTATTTATTGTATTACATTATACTACAATTAGTCCGTGTGTGTGTATATGTGTGTGTGTGTGTGTATAAATGTCGAATCTAGAAAAAAAAGCCAGATGTGAATGACTAGTTTCCTGCACCCCTTAACTAGTGCCTGGATGCCCCTGCTTCACAATATTTAAAGCAGCAATCCCACCTGGGATCTTACCTGATCCGCAGACCCTCAATGTCCAGGTACCTCATTTCCGCAATGTTATACATTGGAGGGGAGGTGTTCCCTACCTGTCTTCTGGGTTAGGGGGGGTTCCGATGTCTTCCGTGTGAAGCTTGAATCAGATTTGGAAGAAAGCAGTATAGGTTATTTCGGTGTAGTATAGGGCAGTTAAGATATACAGGGTAAATAAAATATCCAGATCCAGATTGTGAGACAGAGAGAGGGTGAGACAGAGAGAGGGTGAGACAGAGAGAGGGTGAGACAGAGAGAGGGTGAGACAGAGAGAGGGTGAGACAGACGGAGAGAGAGGGTGAGACAGACAGAGAGAGAGGGTGAGAGAGACGGAGAGAGAGGGTGAGAGAGACGGAGAGAGAGACGGAGAGAGAGGGTGAGAGAGACGGAGAGAGAGGGTGAGAGAGACGGAGAGAGAGGGTGAGAGAGACGGAGAGAGAGGGTGAGAGAGACGGAGAGAGAGGGTGAGAGAGACGGAGAGAGAGGGTGAGAGAGACGGAGAGAGGGTGAGAGAGACGGAGAGAGGGTGAGAGAGAGGGTGAGAGAGAGACGGAGAGAGGGTGAGAGAGAGACGGAGAGAGGGTGAGAGAGATGGAGAGAGGGTGAGAGAGAGATGGAGAGAGGGTAGGGGAGAGATGGAGAGAGGGTGAGAGAGAGTGAGGGAGAAACCGAGAGAGGGAGAAACCGAGAGAGGGAGAAACCGAGAGAGAGAGGGTGAGAGACGGAGAGAGGGTGAGAGACAGAGAGAGGGTGACTGTGGGGGGATGGGGTGACTGGGTGTGGGGATGGGGTGACTGGGTGTGGGGATGGGGTGACTGGGTGTGGGGATGGGGTGACGGTGTGGGGATGGGGTGATGGTGTGGGGATGGGGTGACAGTGTGGGGATGGGGTGACTGGGTGTGGGGATTGTGTGATTGGATGGGGTGACTGGGTGGGGTGATGTGGGGTGGTGGGGTGACGGGGTGTCTGACTGGGTGGGAATTACTGACTGTGACTGGGTGGGGATTACTGACTGTCTGACTGGGTGGGGATTACTGAGTGTCTGACTGGGTGGGGTGACTGGGCAGGGGGCAGGGGGCAGGGGGGTGGGATGACTGACTTTTGACTGACTGGGTGGGGGGGAGTGAATGGGTGGGGGGGGGAGTGACTGACTGGGGGGGGAGTGACTGACTGGGTGGGGGGGGGACTGACTGACTGGGTGGGGGGGTATGACTGACTGACTGGGTGGGGGGGGACTGACTGACTGGGTGGGGGGGTATGACTGACTGACTGGGTGGGGGGGTATGACTGACTGACTGGGTGGGGTGGGGGATGACTGACTGGGTGGGGTGGGGGGATGACTGACTGGGTGGGGTGGGGGGATGACTACCTCTGGTGTCCTACACGTGTGTACACACACACACACACACACACACACACACACACCACTCTCTCTCTCATACACACACACACACACTCACGCTCTCTCTCGTTGGGGGGGGGGGTCAGGGGGGAGTGGAGACAGCCACGGGGACCGAAGGGAACACCCCTGCCCCACGCGTGCAGCCACAGGAGCGGAACCGGAGGGGGGGAAATCCCCTGCTGTCATAGCCTGCCCCGCGCGAGAAGCCACAGGGACAGGAGCAGAGACCAGAGGGGAAGCAGGTTCAGGGGGGGGAGGGACAACATTCCCCTCTATCATCTCCTGCCCCGGGCGTGCAGCCACGGGGACAGGAGCGGGACCGGAGCACACGCGGGACAGGGTGGAAATCCCCCGCTGTCATCTCCTGCCCCGCGCGAGCAGCCACAGCCACAGGGACAGGAGCGGAGATTGAGGGGATGAGGGGGGAAGCGCGAGCAGGAGACAGGGAACGAGCGTGCGAGGAGCAGCCATTACTTACCCCTGCAGAGAAGGGCTCCATTCCACGTCACGGCCAATTGGCCAATCAGCCAGGAGGATATTTTTTTGTTATTTATTTATTTTTACATTTGTGGGAGGGGGGGGAGCGGAAAGGGAGGGGGAAGCGGAGACAGCCACGGGGACCGAGGGGAACACCCCTGCTGGCATCGGGAGCAGCCACGGGCACTGGGGGAAAGCGGGGATCGTAGGGCAACCGGGACGGGAGGGGGGAACATCGCCCGCTGTCATCTCCTGCCCCACGTGAGCAGCCACAGGGACAGGAGCGGAACCGGAGGGCAAGCGGGACAGGGGAGGTGGGGGAGACATCGCCCGCTGTCATCTCCTGCCCCACGCGTGCAGCCACAGGGACAGGAGCGGAACCAGAGGGCAAGTGGGACAGGGGAGGGGGGAGAAATCCCCTGCTGTCATCTCCTGCCCCGCGCGTGCAGCCACAGGGACAGGAGCGGAACCATGGGACAGGGGGGGAAATCCCCTGCTGTCATCTCCTGCCCGACAGGAGCGGAGACTGGAGGGGATGAGGGGGGAAGCGCGGGCAGGAGACAGGGAGCAGCCATTACTTACCCCTGCAGAGAAGGGCTCCATTCCGCGTCACGACCAATTGGCCAATCAGCCAGGAGGATATTTGTATTTATTTATTTATTTAAAAAAAAAAATAATCTGCGCAGAGCAGGGGGAAAAAGTAGCTGGCCACCGGCCAATTTCCGTTCGCGCCTGGCGAGTGGGCGACCGGGTTTGTCGAGCACTGATGATAACTATATACAAATACTGTATATCTGGGACAATACAATGTGCTTTCAAAAGAACTATTCATCTAAATGGTAGAACAAAGGACTCAAGGGCATCCCTTAAGGTTTGAGGGAAGCAGTTTCACCAGCAACAAATGAAAGGGTTATTTACAGTAAGGGCAGTTATAATGTGGAATTCATTACCCATGGAGACTGTGATGGCAGATAAAATAGATATCTTTAAAAAAATGTTTGGACATCTTTTTTAGAAAGGAAAGGTATATAGGGATATACCACATACAGTAAGTCAACATGGGGAGAATATTAATTGAGGGAGAAATCTGATTGCCATATACTGCACCGACACACTTTATTCGAGCAAATACCCAGTATGTACCTGGCAGATACCTGGAATGCGCCGCTCCTCACCTCTGACAAGCCCCGTTGTGTTTGCCTTCCCAGCCTGGGTTCATGCCTGGCTGACGGGCGGCTGATCTGTTAAATGATAATGATTAGGATTTAATAGGCTGCAATGCTTCGCGTGTCTACCAGATGGCATAAATTCATGAATTGTAATGCAGTATATATATATATACTGTGCAGTATTGCAGCCAGCGGGAATAAAATGCTTCAATCCCTACCTGGAAAATACCTCAATGCACTCGGGCAGAAAACAGTCACAAACCTCAATACACCCGGGTATACCCGAATTCGTGGGACTAGCCGAGCTCGAATAAAGTGTGTCGCCAGTGTAAGGAAGGATTTTTTCTTTTTATGATACCTTATTGGATGATGTTTCATTGGGATTTGTTGTTTGCTTTGCCCTCGAATAAAATACTGTAAATTCAAATGTAGGATAAGTATCTGTCATCTATATTTAACATAGGTTGAACTTCATGGACATATGTCTTTTTTCAACCTAATCTACTACTGTATGTAACTAGTACTGTAAGTAAAGCCCTCTATGGGGCCTATTCTATAAGCGTTCATAAGCCACTTATCGAGGCCAAAATGCCTACTGCTCTTCAGTAAGCCTCGCTAAGTGGGCGATAAATGCATGAATCACCAAAAATTTCAGCCATCAAAAAAAAAAACGCTGGGTGACCGGTGATAAGCCACTTATCGGCAGGTTCTGAAACTCGTGCAATTCTAGTAGCCACGATTATTTTATTGAGGCCTATCGAGGCTAATCACAACTCTAGAATGGTGAGTTTCTCCCAAAATCCTCACGCAGGAAATGTTGGCGTGAGGCTGGTGAGAAGCTACTGAGAGGCGGCGAGACAGGACTCGCAAAAAAAATGCATTTTTTTCTGCATCGGATTGGTCTCTGGAGATGATACACATTAATATCAGCACCTGAGGCTCCCCAGCATGAATCCCATGCAATAAAAATGCATTTACAGGCAACTTCATTACCTTAGCAGTCAGACAATGAAGGGGTTAACTACCAGTGCCATGTTTATTGTGGGGGTGGGTGAAGGTGGTAATTGGTCCCGGGTGGGTGTTTAGGCCATGCGGGGGGATTACAGTTGAAGTTAACCCCTTCATCACCTTAACGGTTAATACCGCTAAGGTAATGAAGGCGTTAAACCCTCCTGCTACCACCCATTAGCCCTAAACATCCAACCTTGGGGCTACTATCCCCTTCACCCAATCCCTCTACCCACAATAAACAAAAATACACACAACAACCCTACTACCCACCTCCTCTACCACCAACATATGGCATTTGCCCATTCTAAACTCAAACATTAGCCAGCAAGCATAAATTAAGTAAAAAAAAAACGTTCAACTTACCCCTGCGATCATGAAGGGCATCCTCATCAGCATACTGCAAGTCCATGTACTCCGATGCCAGCAAGAATTTATGAAAAATACAATCTAATGGCCCTAACCCCTTAATCACCTTAATGGTTAGTAACTGCTATAGTAATTAAGGAGTTAACCCACCCTCTCCCGCTACCCACCTGGGAGGCCTAACCACTCACCCCGGGCCCACTATAGCCACCCGCTATCAATTGATTGGCATAGTGGTACATCATACCCACATAAAATGGGCATTAAAAACCACTATAGCAGTCAATGGTCAACCTGATAAAAAAGCATGAAGGCCAAAAATACATCATAATAAAAGATATTTACAAGCCAAGAAATAAAAGCACTAGCCAACCAATTAAATAAATACATGCACTAGCCAACCAATCAATTCAAGAATTTAAACCAGTAGCCAGCAAAACAAATAATTAATTTTAAACACTAACCAATCCTAAAATGTGCTAAAAACACAAAACAATCACAATCCAATGCCATACACCTTGAAGACAAGCATCAGGTAAAAAAAAAATCTGCTTTCTTTAATCTTCTATCTCCGTCTTCTATCTTCATTTGTAATTTTTTTTTTTTATCTTTTCTTTAATCTTCTATCTTCTTCTTTCAATCAAAAGCCCCATGGCTAAATCCACACCAGGATGTTATCTCGTCAGCTTCTTGAGGTAAAATGAGACGTACAGGCTTTAAATATGGCCTGTGATGTCACATTTTATGGTAAGATGGTACAGCTCCAATCCGATTGGATGTCAGATAGTTCTAAATCAAATATTTCATAATGTCCTTTGAGAAGTCAGGGGATTTCAGCTACAATAAATTACAAATACGTATGCAATAATGTTTTTGTGTGTTGCACAAACAGAGCACAGAACTATAGATTAGAATGTAATGATTCTCTCTCTTACCTCAATAGATGACGTTCCTATACTTGGTGGCAGAAAGAAAGCCCAGTATGATAAGGCACTAAAACTATTGAATTCTCCAAACTCCAAGCAACTACCGTACTTCGCAATGAGTAATTTAAACATTCTAAAAAGCAAAATATAATGTTGTTTTTTTTTACAGTTTTATATGTGGAAGCACATTTTAATATATCTTATTTATTTGTGTGTTCCTGTTATGTTAGCTTATGGAGCAATAATTTTGTGAGACCTATTTTCTATTTTTTCATCCAGTTCCATAGCTATTTTCATGTTATGAATAATAATAATATAATGCTGTATAATTGTTCAATGTCCCACAAGATTACATTCTCGAACAAGGAAGATTCCTGTATTGATAAATAGATACATTATTCATTTCCATAAAATTATACACATAAGTCTTACTATAGATATCAAAGTGAAAAATATAGCAGGTTTCCCATCTGTCCTTTTCTTGTGGGACTTCTGTAAAAACCTTTTGGAATCAGAAAGCTTGCAGATTCTTTGTTTCATAGAAAAACTTCAAATAAGTTGTTGGCAGTGTGAGTTCTTTTCCTGTTATAAGATGTGCATGTCTGCAAGTACCCATAATAAGACAAGCATCCACGTCCATTTTGATGCCGAGAACTAAACTTTGTTACAGCATATTTTTTTAAACAATGAGTTGAATACTAAAGTTATATTCATGTCCACAAAAACAAATATATATATAAAAGAAAAAAGCGCACGCCTCATACAGTAGCATTAAAAAAGTACAACCCTTTAATAAAATAAGGGGTAGGGAAACAAGTGCACTCACAAGGGAAGGTATTTTAAAAGCAGTCCGTGAAATATCACCAGCCAGCGATCCATCAGTGTAGGACCTCCATCCTGGCAATCCTCTTAAGAGATGTTTAGAACAGGTCCGCAGAGAACTCGATCTGGACAAAGTCCCAAAAGAAAGACTCGACCCGGCCTCGTCAAACTCCTTGCGTGAAGACATAGTACCGGTGTCCTAGCGCGTTTCGTCACACAAGATGTCGACTTCTTCAGAGGTTATGAACAGACGTTCTCAGGAAGCTTTAAATACCATAGCCTGTCGGTGCCTAGCAAGTGGAATGTCAGGCCATATTAGGGTGATAACTCTTAAAATGATAAATTCCCAGCAATAATCTATAAAGTCCAGAACAACTAACACCTAATACAAAACACAGTGCAAGATACCCCTAATTAACTGAACTATCAGGAATAACAGATATAAAATAGCTATTATACTTCTATAAACATAAAATCTGATAAATACATAAAACATATTGTGAATAATAGAACCACAAATGTAAAATTACCAAATTAGCATGACACTAGCAAACTATGCCAATTAGTATTTATAAATGATGGTATTAAAATAAATGCCTTTACAGACCAAAAAACATTATAATAAAAAGTAATAAAAAATTAATAAAATAGAGTGAATTCATGAAAAAAATACAATTGAAATAAAATTGAAAGCGAAAATAAATCAAATAAATGAAAAATAGAATTACAGATATTATAATTAATAGTAATTACATTTGGGCATAGAGGCAAGAATATATAAGGGTATCAAAAACAGTAGAACAAGCCAAGTAGGCAGAAGAAAAATCAATTACTTATACTTAACCAAAGTACTTGTGTCTAAACATTAATTGTACCCACAAGGGGCCAAAGTGCCCAACTGGCATATCCAATAGGATTCCCTTATGCATAGGGATTTAAATCTGTCTCCCCCAAGGTTAATAGAAAGCTGAGTTCTAGTCCTATAACTTTTAAGGAAAAAGGGTCCCTGTTATGGGTGGCAGAAAAATGTCTAGAAACACTGTATGTATTATTGCCATTAATGACATTCCATAGATGTTCAAGAAAGTGAGTGTTCAATGGGTGTGTAGTGCGACCCACATATTGAGGGCCACAACTACAGTACATGAAAACATGTACACAACAAAAGTGCTCAGAGAATTGATATTGCCCTTTACTTTAAATGTAGTTCATTTTTTGAAGGATGAGAAGTCAGAATCAGATTTTTTTTGTAGATACAGTAACAGAAGCCCTCTTTGGCAAATTGGACCCAAGATGAGAACCACACAAAAGGATTTTCCAGTGCTTATTCAGAATCTTCTGTATAGACATATATGATTGATTGAATGTTATTATAAACTTAGGAGCCATCAATCCTTTAGACTCTTGACTCTGGTAGATGCCAGAATTTATCCACGCAGATTTCAACAGCACTCCTTGCACCAGATCCAGCTCGTTCGCCCGCATGCTGAATGGTTTAAGTTGTGTCGTAGTCCCTGACAACTAGACGGTGCAAAAGATTGATCTTCTTTTTGAGACCATGTTGAATATGGATGGGCGTATGGATAAAATGAAGAGGAACATCGCAGGGATCTATTCTTAGCTTGGAGTCCATGCCCCCGTATGTCTGACGCAGGAGCAGGAAGGTGGCCTGGAGGCGCCTTATTCTACCATGGTGGAACCACAACCCCCCCCCCCCCCCCGGTGAACCCTCTTAATCCCTGTATTTGACCTTTACGGATCCAACACCAAGCACACAATGGGACCCCCCGCGCTCACCCCCTCCGGCTGCAGAATACATCCATGCCCTTCTGGTGGAGGAGATGACAACACCGGTAAGGCCACGACAAGAGATGACAACCCCGATAAGGCCACAACAAGAGATGACAACCCTGATAAGCCCAAGACAGGAGGAAAGCATCCTCCCAGACCACCTACCCTCTCCCGCTGCCAGAAGCACACCCGCTCAAGCACCCATCAAGATATTAATGCTGCCAGACATCATCTTGAGAGAACTGCCCCAGCGCGTCCAGGAGAAATACAAGATTGGAAGTGCTGGTCTAGCCCAGAAATATGCCCTGTTCATCTTTAAACACCACA
>NC_134485.1:217721418-217823918 GCF_040206685.1 Ascaphus truei
ACAATAAAATGCATATTGACATCTGGGCTTCTAAGGACAGGACCCTCTGATAGACACCTTTTTACTTCCTCAAAGTCCCTCGGGCACTCCCTTGACCATACCACTTGTGTAGGGGCACACTTTTTTGTGAGGTCTGTTAGTGGGGCTGCAACTTCAGAGTAGTTTGGGATGAACCGCCGATAGTACCCTGCTAAACCCAACAGGGAGCGTACCTGCGTTTTTGTTCGGGGGGTCGGAAGCAGCTACCTTGTTGGCTATTGGCCTTACTTTTCCACCTCCAACTGCATAACCTAAGTATTTGGTTTCCACCTTACCCAAGGCACATTTCTTAGGGTTGGCTGTGAGCCCTGCCTCTCTTAGAGACCGCTTAAGCCTATTTAGATGGGCCCGCTAGTGTTTACTATAAATGACAATGCCATCTAGGTAGGCTGTGGCATAAGCCCTATGAGGTCTCAGCACTTTTTCCATGAGTCTCTGAAATGTGGCTGGGGCTCCATGCAGTCCAAATGGCATTGTCACAAATTGGTATAAACCCATGGGAGTGGCAAAGGCTGTTTTGCACTTGGACTTTTCCTCTAAAGGTATTTGCCAGTATCCTTTTGTTAAGTACAGCCTTGATATATATTCAGCGTTACAAGGGCGTCAATGAACTCGTCCACCTTTGGCATCGGATATGCGTCAAACTTGGATACCGCATTGAATTTTCGGAGGTCCACACAAAATCTTACCTTCCCATCGGGTTTAGGGACCATAACTAGTGGACTATAACACTCACTGCATGATTCCTCAATCACGCCTAAGTGTAAAAATTTTTGTACCTCCTTCTCTATGGCTTTCAGGCAATCTGTAAGGACGAGAACGTACTTTTACCCCAGGTGCTGTCGCTATCACATTTGAAACTAAATTAGTTTGCCTTGGGAAAAAACATCATTGAATTGTGTAATTATTTCAAGGTGCAATGACGAGTATCCTAAAACTTGCCTTGGAAAATCTGGGGCTATCACCAACAAGACCCAGGTGCATGCTGGGTACATGCTGCAACATTTCAGTGACATTTCTGCGGACAGACTAATGGCCCATTGGATTAACACATCGGGGGTCCCTGGCAGTCCCATTCAAACGGACCCCTACTGTGTTAATCCGATGGGCCATTAGTCTTTCTGCAGAAATGTCATTGAAATGTTGCAGCATGTACCCAGCATGTACCTGGGTCTTGTTAGTGATTGCCCCAGATTTTCCAAGGCAAGTTTTAGAATTCTCGCCGGCGCACCTGTACTTCAGGTTCCGGAACTGCTGCCAGTTGGTCTCTTGGGTCAAACCTCAGCGATCCAGTATGGCGGCTTTTACTTGTTTGTAGTCCATTGCCTAATCTGCTGGGAGGCCCTGATATGAGTCCTGGGCTTCTCCTATGAGGAGCGGGGCCAAAGCGATTGCCCAGCGATCTGAAGACCAGCCTTGGGCTACGGCAACCCTTTCAAACGTCAGTAGAAAAGTCTCTGGATCCTCGTTCAGAGTCTTGACCGGGGTTTGTTCGAAAGTTCTGGACTGGCAGACCCATGAGATTGGGCATGCAGCCTGGCCATCCGCTCATCCGGTTCTGCCTGCTGCTGGATTAGGAGCTGTTTTTTCTGCTGCAATAGTAGTTGGGCATGCTCCTGCATTAACATTAACAGCTGTTTTGCCTGCTCGCACAGAAACTTTTAAAAAATGTTCAATTTTTTTTGTATGTGTGGCCCTTTGAATGCAAGGGCCTTTCAGCATCCCACTTCTGATACCATCTGTAGCAGGGTACATACAACCACACATGGGTTTCTGAAATGGCTTATTTATTGAGCCTCAAAAATGTGGCATACAAAACCAGCTTATTTTCAGCATATGCAACAAACAGAAAATAAGTCCTGAGCAAGGCTTTTCCCTTTTCCCAACAACGGCTGTTCAAAGTTCAGAGTATCAGTATATCAAAACAGTATACTGAAGACAGACCTTATACTGTAGTAGAAAGTTCTCCCTCAGCATTTTAGTATATCTCACTGGGTCAGACATGCTGCGTATGTGTGCAGCCTGGGGTTTTTAAAGCTCCTTGATGAGGCAGCTGGGACCAGACTAATTGACAAGACCTTCCCAGCTGAATGTTAACCCGGTCACTGCTGCACTGAAGACCTAAACATAGGTCTGCCAGGCATAGGACTGGTGACGTTTATTCACCCTGTCACAAGGTCCATCGAAATCTGTCCTTTTGCCTTTTTCAGCTTGATGTCAAAGTTTATTTTCTGGGGAAACAAAAATAATTCAAATACTTCCGATATTGCGCATGCGTCAAGTTGCGTCATTGGGAATTACAGCAGCAAGCAATATTCAAGCAATATCGTAAAGTATATGTGAGTCTGTACGATGAGAACAAACTTCTGATAGGCTCTGGCTCTTGAGCCCTGCCCTCTCCCTAGTTGTCGACCAATTGTATCTACAGTTGTAAATGCTCAGTCAATCAAATTGCAGGAATACATTTTCAATAATTGTTCAAGAACGGACCGAACTGCAGCTTACTGTAGCTAATCACTTGTCTGTGTGCATATTGTATTGATGCACATACACTACTGAAATGTATTGTTTTAAAAAAAAAGAATATTTTTATTTTAACGGCAGCTTGAACTGCAGCTTTAAACTTAATACTGTACTGTACATTGTATTTATCTTCATTATAAACTTTGCCAAATGGATGGAGATGAGCCACTGTCATTCCTGTAGTCTGCATTATAGTTGACAGGTGATAGCTGGCCTGCTACACCTGTAGTTGACAGCTGATGATGCTGGAAATCTTTTTGGTACATGCAAGCTTGCTGGTACCTGTACATGAAATCAGGCTCAGGCTGGAAATTTTTCAGGTATTCCGGCGGGGACAGGTAGCAAGGATTGCCGTTCACCAGGTTTTCACTGACGGTTGGACCGTTATTGTAAGCCGGTGCCGTTGCCGGCGCTGTTACATTGCTGGATTGGGATTGACAAATTTTATATGGATTAACCCCAACCTTTCTCCTTTTGAAGTTGCCATGATCAAACACACTGCAAAAAATCAGGGACCACACCCCAATACCCTCTTGTATCTCTGGCAGGAGGGGCAATGCGAAAAAAAGACTGATAGCTACTTAAGGTTTTTCTTATTGAATGCTTCCAACCATTAAACATCAGGTGAAAAATTGTAAAAATCGTAGTTCGAAATGAAATATTCATATATTTCGGCTACAGTCTCATGTTATCTGCTACAGCGTTAATTGCAGATAATATTAAAAATTAATAACTACAGTCAGGTTTTTTTTTATACATGTACGGTATACACATGGTACCCAGTCCAGTCAGCAATTGTGTAAATATACTGTAGAAATGTAGAAAAAAGCACACAGCTTTGAGTTTTATAAGTTTAATTATGAAGCGCCTTCATTTGATAACGTCTTCAGCGTCTTCAAGGACCAAGGTCGAATCCCAATGGACCACTGTGGTAGACTTGGTTTTTATCTGTTTTTTTTTTACACACCTACAAATTGACACAGTAGCACAGACAGAACTTTACACATTACAATTCATTCATTTCTGCCACCTGGCAGATACGCGAAGAATTGCACCCAAAGAAATCCGAAATCATTTAATTAAAACAGATCAACAGCGGTAAACCGCGGGTAAACCTGGCGGTGTGTGGGGGGCAGCATGAACGCGAGAATGCGGCGGCCAATAGGCACTACTAGACTAGGAAAAGAAGCATGAGTGGTGGCAGTATTTTTATTGTAAGTTTAAAAAGATTGCAAGAAAATGTTTTTTATTATTTATCAAACCTATTTTTATTAAGATGTTTTAAAATCTTTATATATTATGACAGTGTCTAGAATTTAGGTTAGACCAAGCAATGCAAGTACAGACCTTTGAAAAGAAAAATGTACAGTAGTGTATGTTAAAAGCTCACTGGTGCATGCAGTTCAGACACTAGCTTGGGATTTCCTGATTTGTGATAGATAGTTAACATTTGTTTCATCCATGTCTGTATTTCAACCTTAGCACTGACTGTCTGAACATACTTTACCTGTACTGTTCAGGCTTTGCCCAATCAAAGAATGAAGGTTTGAAAAGAAAGAATAAAACAATCCTTAATGAAGAAATGTAAAAAAGCAATCCTAATGGATGGGTGGAAGCAGAACTCAGCACGCAATTTACCACCCACAGGGACGTACATTCTTTCCTATTGTTCAGACTTTAATCAGTAAGTATGCTGGCCAAATATATTGAACAACATTGAATAGGTTGGGGTTTTTTTTGAAGAAAAAGTCTCCAAACTGATAGTACCAAGAAACAAAGTTGTTTGTATAAAGAAATACAAATAAAACAGTGCTCTAAATATGGAGATTTGATAAAAAGGAATTTCTAGGGGGGATGTTGAGCTGGTCACTTTGGGGCCTATTCACAAAGCAGTGATAAGTGTTTAATGGTGATAAATGCCCTTATTGCGTGATACTGACTGCTTTGCTATTCACTAAACAGTGATAACAGTGCAGTATCGTGCTAAAATAACTTTTTAATGACCATTAAGAGCCAGAGGCAATAAAAGCCGTCCGACAAGCCAAATAAAGGCAAATCACTTATTTTTGCCAGTAATAGCTATCCACTAAACAGTGAGAAGCTTATCGAACGTTAAAATATTGCAATATTTTGTCGCTAGCTAACAGCTGGCGCTAAAGATTTTGCAAGATGCATCAAAGGATTTTCATTTTTTTTTCTGAACAGGATTGATGCCAGAGGTCGGAGGGGACCCCATGGAGACACACGGGGACCCCCGCATGTCCCGCAGGTCTCCAGCTGTCCTCACAGGTCTTTTGGGGTCCTGGGGTTCTCTGGGTAGTCCCCACGGGTGTCCGAGGGTCTCCGGGTGATCCGGCACGAGTGTTCAGGGGCCTCTGGGCTGTCCCCGCATGTGCCAGAGTTTTCTGTGTGGTCGCCATGGGTGTCAGGGGGCCTCCGGGTGGTACCCGCGGGTGTACAGGGGTCCTGGCGGGTCCTCGCTGGCCTCTGAGATCAATCTTGTGGAGGATACAAAAATGTTCTACCAGTTTCATTAAATTTGCGGCTAACTGCTGCCCTAGGGATAGGGTAATGAATCAGGCACTGCATAGTTGTTGGTTGTGACAGTAGTGGGTAACCAGACTCTCAAATAAAGATTTAGCTCTTGGACCCAGTAACATTGTACTGTTTCTATATACAGTATTGTCTGTAATAAAAGTAGTGTTGGTGTTTTTTCCTTTACGGGCCTGCCAGCAGCAGGGATTGCTAGGGTATGAGTTTCAAGGGGGGTTTTGTGCCTAAGAGGTTGGGGTCCGGAGTTGTCGGTTCCCCCTTTAAATGTTCCAGGGAATGATGCCTGATTCTCGGATACAGGTAGGCACATTGTCCTGGCAATATCTCCCCTTGAAAATGCAAGCGCGAAGCCCCACTAGGGTACCCTGTCTTAGCATAGCCCAGAAAGGAGAGGGCATATGGATGAATATGTATCCCTGTAGCTGATGTAGTCCCTAGGTTAAGGGGGTTACCCCAGCTTGTGCTAAGGTGACCCAGAACCAGTGTAGGGTTTGTGGGTGCCCCAACCATATTTAAGATTGAGGGGGTCTCTGAGAGTCCAGTCTGAGTCTAATAGATAGTGTATGGGGAATAAGGCAGCTAAGAATAAAAGTGTCAGGGTCGCCTAGACCTGCTGCCTAGCCATAGTTCTTCTTTGTCTACCGGGTGTGCTGCTGCCATCTGTGTGTTCTAGGGTTCCTCTGTCTGTCTTCTTTTTGCTCCTGTCTCTGTCCTTTATAGCTTCTGCCTTCTGGTTGGTTCATTTGTCTTTGTTTTGAGTCAGACTCCCATGCACATGCTTCTGTCTCTGCATTGTGGGTGGGCCACTGCAGATTTTCAGATGCACATTTCTATTTAAGACGGTTACCTTGATTTACTGCTTTCCCTGGTTGGACCACTGCTGTTCACAGGGTTCCCATTTCAAAAGACAAAAGTGCTCCCATTATTTTGTTGCTGCATGCTGTGATTTTTCTGCAATCTGTAGTTCTTTCTATGATTGGTTTCAGGTTTCCCTGTAGTTTGTTTCTCTGTCTGTTATCCCTACGCCTGATATCTAAAGTTTCAGATTTAACTGCAGATTTCTCTGCCTGATATCCCTACACCTGATATCTAAAGTTTCAGATTTAACTGCAGGTTTCTCTGTCTGATATTCCTATGTCTGATGTCAAAAGTTTCGGATCTAACTGCAAGTTTTTCTGTAGTAGTTTCCTGCTGTCTATGATATTTCTATGCCTGATTTCTAAAGTATCAGATTTAACTGCAGGTTTCTCTATATGATATCCCTACGCCTGATGTGTAAAGATTCATATTCAACTGCAGGTTTTCTGTCTATATGATATCCCTATGCCTGATGTCTAAAGATTCATATTTAACTGCAGGTTTTCTGTCTATATGATATCCCTATGCCTGATGTCTAAAGATTCATATTTAACTGCAGGTTTTCTGTCTATGATATCCCTACGCCTGATGTCTAAAGATTCATATTTAACTGCAGGTTTTCTGTCTATATGATATCCCTACGCTTGATGTCT
Source organism: Ascaphus truei (assembly GCF_040206685.1). Classification (NCBI taxonomy): domain Eukaryota; kingdom Metazoa; phylum Chordata; class Amphibia; order Anura; family Ascaphidae; genus Ascaphus; species Ascaphus truei. Next base: position 217,728,045 of record NC_134485.1, read on the forward strand.
AAAGATTCATATTTAACTGCAGGTTTTCTGTCTATATGATATCCCTACGCCTGATGTCTAAAGATTCATATTTCACTGCAGGTTTTCTGTCTATATGATATCCCTACGCCTGATGTCTAAAGTTTCAGATATAACTACAGGTTTCTCTGTCTAAGTTTTTTCCTTTCATTTATGATACCTCTGTGACTGATGCTAAGGTCTCAAAAGGTCAGCTCTCCTATCTTGTGTCTCTCTGTGTCTAATATTCCTGTTGTTCATTCTAATGATTCTGCTTTAAAGACACATTTCCACTTTACTGGTTTCTTGGGAAGTTTGGTTTCCCTACAGTATGTCCGAAGTTATGGCTCCCACTCTGAAAACAGTCTTGAGCAGTACTGTGAACACAGTACCACTGATTCTTCAGAACTTCTCAAAGCAAGGAAGAAGAAGAAAAAGAAAGGAGGTATTACTGTGGAAATTGCAGAAGGAATTAAGGATGAACCTTTAACCTCAGAGTCTGCACTTGATGAAAGAGATATGCTGCAGCTTAAGGCAACTCACAGACTTATCCCAAGAATAGTGGAAGAAAAGAAAGAAGTATTTAATCAAGGAAAAGATGCCCCAAATTCAGACACTTCAATCTGCACGAAAAGAGATTGATTATCTTCATGGACGTTTAGATAAAGCGCAAGAAGCCAAGGCTGAACTACAAACCTGTCTATCCTCAGCAATTGCTAAGTGTGTTCTCCAGGAAAAAGAAAAGCACCAGTTGGAGAGTGACCTGGATGTCATGTCAGGTGAGCTGGAGAGGGCATATGCTGATGCTGCCGAGGATTAGCGCCTCACTTCTAAAAGTAACAAATTCCTGGAAATCTCTATGAAGGAAATTGACATGCTTAATACAGAGCTTAAAGTCTCCCAGGAGGAGATACGTTCTGTGAGAAAGATCTTCGAAGGGTTAAATAGCAGTTTTGAAACTATAACCCAAGAGTGCAAGAATCTCTATGTCCAAGTCAGTGAAGGAGATAAGAAACTCCATGAATTAGGAGAGGAGAAGAAACAGTTAGCCCAGGAAAAGTTAGACGTACAGACAGCACTGCAGAGTACAGAGAGAGTGCTGCAAGAAGAACGTGTCTCGCTGGAGCAGCGCACACAAGCAGAAAATATGCTGCAGAGTCAGCTGCAAGAACTGCGTACACATCTGCAGGACATGAGGGAGAAATGGATTAATGCTGAGGAAAAGCAGCGAGTTCTGCGGGAAGAAAGTTTCCAGACTGCCTACAAAGTAAAGATGCTGCAAGAGAATTTGAGTACCCAGTGTGTCCCCAAAGAGCAGCATGAGGAGTTGAAGGCCCCACTAAGCATAACCAGAGCCTCTCTGGAGGAGGAGCTTAAAGCCCAGGTAACCCTGTATGAGAGGGAGCACAAGGCGGTCCAGAAACTGAAGCAAGACTTAGAGGAGCAGAGACACTGCTCCATCCCTAACAGCCAGTACACCCAAGAGAAAGAGACCTGGAAAAGACAAGCTGCTGAGACCATAGCAAAGGAATTTGCAGAGCTCCAAGATGTGATGAGGGATGCATGGAAGCGAGCTCAAAATGATCACAGTGAAGAAATGAAAGCCCTGAGAAGAGAATTGAAGGATGCACTTAACCAGAGATCTCTCACTGAGGTGTGGAATTGCAACAACACCTAAAAATGAAAGAGCTAAAGCTGACAGCTGAACACACATCACAGCATCTCACAGCGCTGCAGGCGCAGATCGCTGAGCTCAAGACACAGCTTGCCAAAAAAGAGAGGGATGAAGTGTCCGTCCATCAAGTGGCTGGCCTGACACTGCGCTATGAGGTCAAGATGGCTGATGCCTGCAAAATGTTGAATCACACAGCCCATCAGAAGGCCCGGCTGCAGCTGGAGCTGGACAAGGTCTGGGAGAGGTACCGGCAGCTACAGGTCAGAAATAAAGAAAAAGAAACACATTTAAGCCTTGTTTTAAGTCAGCTGGGAGATATGGAGTCGTGACTCAACTCCAAAGAAGCTGAACTGACAACTGCTTTGAGTGGGAAAAGAAGTGCAGAAGGACAGCTTCAAGAGCTGAAAACTCAAATAGCTAGTCTTTCATTGGGTGATGCCACAAAACGGCAGTCGCAAGAGGAGACCATGGAGAGCGAACTCTGTGTCCCCACTGACTCATGTGGAAAGGCTGCACCCGTCCTTGAAGCCCACGTTCCTGATGTCTCTGCCCCTGAATTTGGGTTGAACGCACCCATTCGGAGGTTCCTTGCAGCACCCAATGTACCTGTTGCTCCTGTGATTAGGTTAAATGCACCTCTCACAGATTTCCCATCAGAACGTGACATACACACTAAGTTGGCCTTCCATCAAGGTTTCCCTGTAGAGCCTGGAGGGTTGTACGGAGTCGTTGTTGATTCCTATGTTCCTGCGAAACATGGAGTGTTGTCCGAAGGCCATCATGAGTCGGCTTTCCATCAGGGACACCCTGCTAAACCTGGAGGGTTGTCAGGAGGATCTACTGGCTCCTCTGCTCCCGCTGTGAAGACAAGCGCACGTTCTTCCGTTTATCTACGAATATCTGATGCGTCCTCTGCAGAGCCTGTGACCTACTCTGCAAAGTCAAGCTTACTGCTCACAGATTCTCTGGCATTTGGGTTGATGCATCCTGACATTCATCTGTTCTGAGAGAGAATTGAATTCCTCTGTCGGCTTTCTGATGGACTTTTTCTGTCTGTACCTGTGGTGTACCCTCTGCCCGCTGACAAACCAGCAGAGGTGGGTCACCTTGAGTCCACTTTTCATCAAGGCCTTCGGGAAGAGCCTGGAGGATCGTCCGGAGAACGCTCTTGAGAGGGGGGAGTAATGTCAGGGTCGCCTAGACCTGATGCCTAGCCATAGTTCTTCTTTGTCCACCGGGTGTGCTGCTGCCTTCTGTGTGCTCTAGGGTTCCTCTGTCTGTCTGTCTTCTTTTCTTGTTGCTCCTGTCTATGTCCTTTATAGCTTCTGCTACCTGGTTGGTTCATTTGCCTTTGTTTTGAGTCAGACTCCCATGCACATGCTTCTGTCTCTGATCCTGATCTGTTCCTATACCAGTCCTGTATTTGATTATGTTCATAGTAAAGGCCCTTGCTGGTAATCTGGCTTGTCCTTGTTTGTTCCCCGGTCTCAGTCCCTGCTCTACAGTCTCAGTCCCTGCTCCCAGACCTGTTCCTGCTCCCCTGTCCTGTTCCAGTCTCCTCGTTGCCGACCTCTGCTTGTTACCTGACTACGCTATCTGCTGCCTGCCTCGGACCTCTGCTTGTTACCTGACTACGCTATCTGCCGCCTGCCTCAGACCTCTGCTTGTGACCCCTACTATGCTTCTGCTGTTCCGGCCACCGAGATCCTACCCGCCACAGGAGTCTCCCGTGACAAAAAGTACAACATCTCTCTTATTCTGTCCCCTGCAACCAGAGACTCAGAAGTATGTTAAACACCTTAGTGTATGAGAATATACTTTAATAATATACTGTAATGTAATGTGTTTTTAAATTTGGAACCGATGTCCAAACAGGCTGCCTGAGCTAACCCATAGGGTAAGTCTGCTGGACATCAGTGTTCAAAGCAGTAAGGGGATGCCAGAGGTGTGAATAGCATTTGGGCAGCGGGGAAAGGTGGATTACCAGGTCCAGAGATCAATGGCAGCCATCCTGGCTGCAACTTGCTCTGCCAGATCTGGTGGAGCCTGTCCAAGCAGGTGGCATTGAGATAGCTAGGGACGGAGGTGGCAAACTTGTGCATGTCCCTTGGCAATTTCAGATATCCCGCTGACCCGGCTTTTCTAGACAGTTTAGCTCTGATTGGCTGCAGGGAATGTTCCCACACAATGATTGGCTATTGAGTTCTGTGAATGAAACTCAGAATACTATAAAGAACCTGTGAGCCAATCAGTTTCGAGTTCTCCAGTAATAAGAGCGAGGGCAGCCTTTTCAAAGTTGCTCTTGCACGAATAGCAGATCAACTTGCTTCGATTTCAAGCCTGAGAAGCCTGCCTGACAGAATCTAAGTTCCGATTTTTGTGCCTAAGTTCTCAAAATCAAACGTAGCAGACGCGACTGGGATTTTATGCCGATTTGAGTTCCAGAGGATTGATTGAAACTCGCGGTCAATAAAGTTCTCAGAAGAGAAGGGAGCAGTGGCGTGTAGAACGTCATGCCGATTTGAGTTCCAGGGAATTCCGGGCTAATTCCCTGTCAGGGTAAAACTCTTATTTAGAGTTCCCTGCACCTAGGAAAGTCTAGTTTTTTGAACGCAGACCCCCAGTAAGTGTGTCGTTTTGTCTGTATTTTGTGTATCATTTTGTGTAAGCTGATTTGTGTGATAAAACTTCAAATTATTTCATTACATTTTTTGCACAATGAATGATCCTGGTAAAAAGGTGTAAATTGCCTGGTCTCCTGTGACATTGGTACAGGGGGTGGGTGAAGGTTGTAGTTGCAGCAGGGTGTGTGTTGCAGGAGTGTGGCAGCAGAAGTTAAGCCCTTCATTACCTTAGCGGTTGTAGACCATTAACTGTCATAGTAGTAAATCATGCCCTAATTATGTATGATGTATGTATGATGTACCACTGTTCCATCAATTGGTTTCTTGGCATTTGAATGTGGTTTTTTTTATGTAATGTGTGTGACGGTATGGGTAGACAGTCTCAATAATAAAAGTGAGGTCCGGCTGGTTACCCCTGAAAACCGTGGGTCCCCGGTAGCTTTGAAGCACCGTAAGCCGAGAACACTGTGTATATGGTAAACTTTACTGTTGTCCAATAAACCTGGGATTCAGGAGTGGGTTTAAAGAGGGATATTTGGATGGAAATGTGTTTAAAACATGTGTTGAAGGTCGGGGGAAAAGATACCGGTTGTCCTCCCATTTTACAGGCAGACTGCGTCTGGTATGTGTGTACGCGTATGCATGTTGTCCGCGTAATATCTTCACTTTAAAATATTGTATTTCCCACCTGCCATGCTTAGTTTAATAGTTGTATTCCCGTGCTAAGGTTAGAGGCAAAACATTGTGTTTTAAAAGGTGTATTCATCTCTATACAGAAAGTCCTGGTATTCCGATAAGTAGCAGGATGTCTGCATAGAGATGAGGGATTAAAGAGGAGAAGGGAAGTCGAGAGGTGTCAGAATGTTTGGTGTGTGGGGAAGGGCAGAGTACCTGACCTGGAGACAAAGGCTCCCCATAGGGAGACTCTTTGTTCTCCCACACTCGGTGGAGCCTACCCAGGGGGAGGTATATGACTGGCAAGGGGAATCCATTGTTGATAGGCACGATTCTCATTGGCCAGTTCGAATTTCTGGCTTGCCGTCATCCTGAGACTCCTCGACACCCCCCTCCTCTGATGCGTACATCCAGACAAGCCCCAAACTCTGATTGGCTGGTACTGCTAGGATCCATGTTCTTATTGATTGCCAGCCCCTTCTCATGTTGAACATAGAACAGTGAGGTCTATCTTGAGACTTGACAAATGGAGATTGATCACTCTTAGCTCCAAGATCTGCCTGAAAGTATGAACTTGAATTGTAAAGTCCAGTATTGTATTGCTGATGCAATATATATAGTGCAATAAAGTCTGGGTATATTCAACATTTTGACGTGCAGGTATACTACACTGTCCGGTGCTAAAACGACGTTTGCATGTTGGAGATGGGGAATAACATAGCTGACCAGGGGGTATTAATGGACAGCTGGTGTGGCTATGTGCATGACAGAGGAAAAATTTAATTACCTCTGAAGCCCCCAAACCACATAGTAGTCCTACCTCCATCTCTGTTTAGTCCCAGTTAGGCGTATTTACAGCTTAGAAACACGCACTGTTTCCTCTGGAAATGATGAATACACTTCTCGTATATCGAAGTCTCTGTAGTGGTTGCATCACGGCTATGCAGGCTGCTACTAGAGTTCAAAACACCTTCTCCTCTGGAAACGGAAGATGTGTGTCTCAAGTCCCGGAGTCTGCAAAAATTGTTGAAGCGCCACTCCTATCAAAATTAAGCACAATAAATTAATATAGATTGGTTGAACAGCTACAGTGACGGCCAGCTTTATTCTAAAGCGGCTGCCTCCGCGGGAATTTTTAAACCGCGGACGGAGCGCGGCTCTTTTCGGCCGTTTTCCCGCGCCTCAAGCGCGTTCACGCCATTAGCGCTTATCTTTTGAAGCGGCCGCCGCGCGGGAAAATGCGGGAAACTCCGTTCAAATCAGAGAAAAGCCCCGCATTTATCCCGGCAAGCTTTAGAATAAAGCTGGCCGGGACAGTACCAAGTAGAAAAGCACCAAACAGCTCACCAAGTAATACAAAAATAAAACAAGTTATTGGTTACATATTAAAAAAACAATAGACATACTAGGGACAGAACAGGAAAAAACTATCCTCCCACGCATTTCACGCTAAACAGCGCTTTCTCAAGGAGTCTACAGGAGCAGGAACATAGGTAAGTAATATAGCCCCTCCTTCTAAATCAGTAACATCTGAAAATAATTAGATATGTTGAACAGGTGATGGCATTAATCAATAGGGGGAAACTCCCTTCAAATGTGAGCATAAGCTATATACAATGTTGCAGCTGTACTTCCTGACAAATGGGATAAAGCTTGTAACCATACTGTAGATGGTAACATTAATTGTTAACTTCATGGTCAAGATGCCTACTGTATATGAAACACACAGGCATCATTCCAATTGGTATACTGTGCTGTAATGTAATATATTTAATAATATTAAGTCCACATTTGTGAATTTAAAGTAGATACTAATCCGGATGTGGAGCGGACAGGGTAAGCCTTCTGAAGCAGGTGCCTTGCACCTAGTTAAGGCTAGAGACTCTCCCCAGACCCCCAGTTAAGTGTGTATTTCTTGTATTTTGTGTAACATTGTGTGTCTGCTGGTGCCACCAGAATAAACCTCATTTTATTTCACTATCTTGTTCTGCCTAGTGAATTGATCCTGGAAGGTTAAAGGTGTTAAAAGTACTGGTTACCCGTACCAATGTGTTTTATTTTATGCCTGATCTTTTTTAGCTTGCCCATATTTTGCTATAGTGGCAAAGCATGCCCTATATTATATGGGCACATTTTAACACTGTGCCAATCAATGGCTAGCAGGGGTAAGGGGGGTGTGGTGGTTGCCCCAGGTAGGGAGGTTGGGCCTCCCATGTGGGTATCGGGGGAGGGTGGGTTAACCCCTTAATTACTATAGCGATTACTAACCGCTAAGGTGATTAAGGGGTTAGGGGCCATTAGATTATATTTTTTTATTGTACTGTTGCTGTCAATGGAGGACATGGATGGTGATGAGGATGAGGGCGGCCTTTACCCTGGCAGGTGCAAGTTTACTTTAATTTATGCTGGGCAGTTTTATTTTAAATGGGGAAATGCACTATTATCCATATCTGGATAATAGTAATTTTGTCCATTACTGTACTGTATTTGTAAGGGGAGGAGTTGTTGGGGGTACAGGGGGTGGGTTGTGTATTGGTAGGTGGTAAGTATTATAATGTTTATTGGGGTAGAGGGATTGGGTGAAGGGGTGCTTGGCACAGGGTGGGTGGTTAGGCCTACCGGGTGGATCGCGGGGGGGCGGGGGTTAACCCCTTCATTACCACAGCGGTTACTACCGCTATGATAATGAAGGGGTTAACTCCACCCACAACCTTCCCGGTAGGTCTAACCACACCTTCACTCACCTCTCTGCCTCCAATATACCAGCTACTGTGCATTAACCCCTTAATTGCCTTAGCGACTAGTGGCTAAGGTAATGAAGCTGCTTAAATTTTATTTTTACTTATAGTTTACGTGAGCAGGGGGTCTCCTGAGCTGAACTGGATTGATTTCAGCCTCGGGGCCCCCCTACTTCCCAAGATACACCCCCTGTTTTTGGTACCGGCATCCCCCTGCAGAATTTAAATCCCCAGTTACGTGACGCGGGAGATTTAAACGCACAGGGGATACCGGCACGCCATTATGGAGCCTGTATCTCAAGAAGTAAGGGGTCCCGAGGCAGAAATCGGTTCAGCTCGGGAGACCCCCTGCTCATCTCCCGCACACTAGTATTAAAAATAATATTGGAATTGCAGGATCGCCTGTAAAGGCCATTGAATTTCAATGCAGCTTTTCCAAGCTGCAGATTCAACTATCAGTTGCCGCTAACCAGGATTATAGTGTGAAAGCACTCAGAAAAAAACAGTCCTTCAATGGTGTTTTTTTTTATCGAACTTTTAAAAACTGATTTTTTCTTAGTTAATACCATTTTTATCAGCACATTTTATTGCACGATAAATCAATGCAAAGTCTTTCGACAATGCACTGATTAGTCAATAGGCGCCTTAGATTGGGGCCATTAGATTATATTGCTTTCATGGATCTGTTGTATGGTTATGAGGATGCCCTTCATCATGGCAAGGGTAAGTAAACTGTTTTATTTACTTTATTTCTGTTGGATGGCTAATTTATGATTTAGAATAGGCAAATTAGCTATTATCCTTATCTGGATAATAGTAATTTTGCCCATTATTGTACTGTGTGTTGTGGGGGGACGGGGGGGTTGTTGGGAGTAGAGGAGGTGGGTAGTAGGGTTGTTGTTTAAATTATTTTACTTTATTGGGGGTAGAGGTATTGGGTGAAGGGGGTAGTAGCATAAAATATGGATGTTTAGGCCTATCGGGGGGGGGGAGGTGTAGCGGGACTGGTTAACCCCTTCATTACCATAGTGGTTAATACCGCTATGGTAGTAAAGGAGTTAACTCCTCCTGCAACCTTCCTGGCAGGCCTAACACACACCCTGGGACTACTGCTCCCTTAATCCACACCCTCTGCCCTCAATTACAGGCTATTGAAGTCGAACCCCTTCATTGCCTTAGCGGCTAGCCGCTAAGTTAATGATGCTGTTTTAATAAAAAATGTAATACAGTACTAGTGTACGTGAGCAGGGGGTCTCCAGAGCAGAACCGCATTGATTTCAGGTCCGGGGACACCCTGCTTCCCAAGATACAGGCCCCTTTATGGGGTGCCGGTATCTACTATGCATTTAAATATCTTGTGTCACATGACCAGTACATTTAAATGCATAGGCGATACCGGCACCCTATATCTGGGCCTGTATCTTGGGAAGCAGCGGTTCCCGGATCTGAAATCAATGCGGTTCTGCTCCGGAGCCCCCCTTGCTCACGTACATGTATTAACATTTTTATTAAAATCCAGTGACCGCTGGTGTGATATGCACAGGGAGACTGGCTCTGTGCAGCTGGCCCACCCATATCGATGCAGATCCACAGGTTCCAACTTTTGAGAGAGGAGAATATCACATTGCTGCTCCTCGCCAGTTTTGGGCATTTAGCTATCGCCGGTCTTCAGTGTCTTTCTGAATACCGTGATAACTACGCTGACAAAACTGGTGGCGTTAAAGGCCAAATAGATTTTAGAATTGATGAATGCTACCAGCATACTGTAGGCCCCTATGACTGTGAGAAGTAAGACTAGGGGCCTCATGCAGTAAGCCCCGATAAGGCGTTTTCGGCATTTTATAGCCATTTTTTGCCTCCCAGATTCAGTAAGCGCCGATAAGTGGGAATTATCGGCAACTTTTCCTCCGGATAAGAAATTATCGGCATCCGGCTGCCGATAAGCCACTTATCGGCACTTTTTTAACCCGGCTGAATTCAGGTAGCCCCGATCAGCTTTTCGGTGCTGATCGGCACCCCAGATTGGAGAGTTTATCGGGAATCCAGCCAGCCAACTAAAGTTGGCAAGTTGGTGGAGGAGAAGCATCGGCCGGGGCGACACTTAGAAAAAATCAGCCCTTTTTCCTGCCTTGATTGATGCCGGGGGTCTCCAGAGCTGATACCCGCACCAGAGCCTCCCGGCATGCTTCCGAGACAGGAAAAAGGCATTTAAAGGAAACGTCATTACCTTAGCGGCTAACCGCTAAGGCAATGAAGGGGTTAACCCACCGTGCCAGCTTTATTGTGGGTAGCGGGGGTGGGTGAAGGGGGTATTTGGCCCTGGGTGTGAGTTTAGGACTTGCGAGAGGGTTGCGGGTGCACTTAACCCCTTCACAACAGTAGCAGTTAATACCGCTATGGTCATGAAGGGGTTAACCCCTCCCGCTACCCCCCGCAAGGCCAAAACAAACACCATTGTGGCTAATACCCCCTTCACCCACCCCGCTATCCACAATAAAAATAATCACACACAGCAGCCCCACACTAAATAAATAAATTAATCTAAATAAATAAATAAATAAATAAATATCTCTATATAAATAAATAAATATATATATACTGCTGCGGCCGAGTTTATTCGAGCATTTGCCCGGTCTCGGCCGCAGCAGTAACCAGGCACCCGCCGGGATGTGCCTGGCGCGTGCCGAAGCCGCTCAGGAGCGCCCTCCGATCGGGGCTTTCTCCCTCCCGCTGCCAGGTCCACCGGGTCCCCCGTAACCACTTGCCGCCGTCCCCCACATCGCGGGACACCAGGGCTCCCTCGGGGAGCCCTGGACGCACGTGCAGGGGGCGCAGGCTCCCGATGACGCGTGACCGCGCGTCGATGACGCGCGGCACGCCGAGGGAGTGCAGCTAGCATGCCGGGGCATCCCCCGGCTTGCGGAGTTAGCCGCACTCAAATAAATCTGGTTGCCTGTGTATATATAACCAAACAACCCCTAACATACACATATATGCACATCAATGATACTATAGGCCGGCTAGGCTAGGTAAGGATAAAGTGTGCCTCCTCTGTACATACTTATAAAGAAATAACCCCCCCCCCCCTTAACACATACAGTATAGTAATGGCCACAATTACTATTATCCACAAAGGGATAATAGTGAATGTGGCCATTTTAAATACATAAACACCAATCAATACATTAAATACATATAGCACTTACCACCCATGTCCGGCTGCCACGATGAAGGCCATCCTCCTCTTCATCCTGCCCATGGCCCCCTCCGCTGCTGCAAAACAGACACAAGAATGAAAACATCCAAAGTAATGTCCCCTAACCCCTTAATCACCATAGCGGTTATTAACCGCTACAGTCATTAAGGGGTTAACCCACCCTCACCCACCACCCGGGATGCCTACATACCCTCCCACACTAACCCCCACCCCATGAGACCTAACCCCCCTCACCAACTACCCACAAGGGAGGCCTACCCACATACCGTTGGGGAACCCCCCCCCACCCCCAGTACCCACAATAAAAACAATACAGTGACTCAGAATAAACATCATAATATTTAATAAATACAAATACAATACCCACCCCCTGTGACCCACATAAATACAAGATTTATCCTTTTACAAACAGGGTTCATAACACAGCCCCACGCGAGTCCCCGGTGGGCTGGCGGTGCACCTGACAGACCTACAGGGTACCAGCAGCCCTTTTCAAACGGGTTCTGGAGGCCTGCTGGTGGGTCCCGCCAGCACCATGGCCCCCAGGTGGTCTCCTTGGGTCACCGTGGGCCACAATTGGGTCCCCACGGTAGGCCCAAGGATGTCTGGGATCCACGGGTCAGACCCACAGGTGTCTGCGGGGTCTCGGGTGGTTCCCATGGGGGTCTGGGGAACTCACGGGTGCTCACTACGGGTCCGCGGAAATGGGACCACACATCTTCATCCCCGCACCTACGGGTCGGCGGTGCCCCCACAGAAGTGGGATCACACAGCTTCATCCCCGCAGACTACGGGTCAGCGGTGCCCCCACAGATGTGAGGCCACCGCTTCATCCCCACATGTGTCACCCATGGAACCACCAGCCTGGTGGTCAACAGAGGTCCCACGGGGTGGTCAACAGAGGTCTCACACAGGTGGTCAACAGAGGTCCCACGCGGAACCACGGAACAAACCCTGAATGTAAAAAATATAAACCTGGCCTATACATTCTATACATTCCCTCCCCCCCCCAACACCTACAGTACAATAATGTGCAAAATAACTATTATCCAGATAGGGATAATAGATTATTTGCCCATTATTAAAAACATTAACTAGCATATTCAAATAAATAAAGTACTACTGACCTCATCAATAAGAAGTCTCCGTCACCAGCAACATCCTTGTCTTGCCCACAAAATACATAGCCAAAACAAAGCCAATACATTGCAATTGCATTCAGATATCAATTAACCCCTTAAACACCTTATCGGATAATAACCGCAAAGGTAATTATGGGGTTAAGCCACACTGGCCCGATACCCACCCTTCACCCATGAATTTGTACAGTAGCTTCATCATGTAAATATATATATATACAGATATATATATATATATATATATATATATATATATATATATATATATACACACACACATGTTGAACCAATATACAAATAAATGTAGAAGGGTTATCAAAACCATACTGTACTACAAATAACAATTCTCCATAAAGACACACTACAATCAAATTAATTTCCTTTCATAATCCTAACTGATTTTACAATCACAATCATCAAATGCCAATCAAATACCTCTAATGGCAATCAATACATTGCATTTACATTGCATATATGATGCATCCAATCTATGCATCATATACATTCTGCAAATGAATGTTAACAATAAAATTGCAATCAAAATAGATATACCTCCAAACACGTAAATTATTTTTCCAATCCAGTAAACATAAATCAATTACCATTCATTAATGACATCCCTAAACAATTTACATTCCATCCCTAACAATTAAACAATTAACAATTTCAAGCCTTTAACATAACAATTTAGCCCGAGAAAAAATATATGTACCAACAAGAATACCAAATACAAAACGAAGCCTAAACCTGACCTAAATTGTTTAGGGATGTCATTAATGAATGGTAATTGATTGCAATGTATTGGCTTTGTTTTGGCTATGTATTTTGTGGGCAAGGCAAGGATGTTGCTGGCGACGGAGACTTCTTATTGATGAGGTCAGTAGTACTTTATTTATTTGAATATGCTAGTTAATGTTTTTAATAATGGGCAAATAATCTATTATCCCTATCTGGATAATAGTTATTTTGCACATTATTGTACTGTAGGTGTTGAGGGGGGGGATGGAATGTATGGAATGTATAGGCCAGGTTTATTTTTTTTACATTCAGGGTTTGTTCAGTGGTTCCGCGTGGGACCTCTGGAGACCACCTGTGGTTTCCTCGGGTATCTCATGGGTACCAGGCTGGTGGTTCCATGGGTGACACATGCGGGGATGAAGTGGTGGCCTCAAATCTGTGCGGGCACTGCGGACACATAGTCTGCGGGGATGAAGCTGTGTGGTCCCACTTCTGTGGGGGCACCGCGGACCCGTAGGTGCGGGGATGAAGATGTGCTGTCCCACTTCTGTGGGGGCACCGCGGACCCGTAGTGAGCACTCATGAGTTCCCCACGCCCCTGTGGGAACCACCCGAGGCCCCGCAGACACCTGTGGGTCTGACCCGGGGCTCCCAGACATCCTTGGGCCTACCGTTGGGACCCAATTGTGGCCCACGGTGACCCAAGGAGACCACCGGGGGGCCATGGTGCTGGTGGGACCCACCAGCAGGCCTCCAGAACCTGTTTGAAAATGGCTGCTGGTACCCTGTAGGTCTGTCAGGTGCCCCGCCAGCCCACCGGGGACTCGCGTGGGCCTGCGTTATGAACCCTGTTTGTAAAAGGATAAATCTTGTATTTATGGGGGTCACAGGGGGTGGGTAATGTATTTATTAAATATTATGATGTTTATTCTGGGCCACTATTTTTTTATTGTGGGTACTTTGGGTGGGGTGGGGGGGGGTTCCCAACAGTATGTGGGTAGGCCTCCTTTGTGGGTAGTGGGTGAGGGGGGTTAGGTCTCACGGGGTGGGGGTTAGTGTGGGAGGGTATGTAAGCGTCCCGAGTGGTGGGTGAGGGTGGGTTAACCCCTTAATGACTGTAGCGGTTAATAACCGCTATGGTGATTAAGGGGTTAGGGGACATTACTTTGGATGTTTTCATTCTTGTGTCTGTTTTGCAGCATCGGAGGGGACATGGGCAGGATGAAGAGGAGGATGGCCTTCATCGTGGCAGCCGGACATGGGTGGTGAGTACTATATGTATTTAATGTATTTCTTGTTGTTTATGTATTTTAAATACACAGGTGGTGTATGTTGTTTATTGAAATGTTTATTGGGGGCATTTGTCCCCAATAAACATGCTATTCTGCCTTAACCCCTTCATTGCCTTAGCGGCTATCCGCTATGGTAATGACGCAGCATTTATGTATTTTTAATACTATTGTGCGGGAGTTACAGGCCCCGGTTTGGGGCATCGGTTACAGTGTCGCCACCATATTTATAGAGGGCACATCGCGAATGGGACGCTATAAAGATGGCGGCGACACTGCCACCCGATGACATATTCCGGGGCCTGTAACTCGGGAAGCAGGGGGTCCCTGGTCCACAAAGTGATGCGGTTCAGCTCGGGGGACCCCCTGCTCACTGTACAGTATAATTAAATAAATATTTATGCTGCTTCGCTACCATAGCACATAGCCGCAAAGGTAAGGAACGAGTCTTTATTGATATGTGTGTTTTACTCATAGTGTAGATGTGCAGAGGGTCTCCAGTTTGGTTTTAGGTCTGGGGACCCCCTGCTTCCCAAGATACAGGCCCCTTTAGGGGGTGCCGGTATCCCTCTGCTTGGTTTACATGCCGCGGTCACGTGATCGGGACCATGAAATGCAGAGCGATACCGGCACCTCATAAAGGAGGCTGTATCTCGGGAAGCAGGGGGTCCTCGGACCTGAAACCAATGTGGTTCAGCTCCGGAGACCCCCTGCACATGTACACTAGGAGTAAAAGTTGTTTAAAAATACTTTATTTTTTTCCGATGTTTGCGCTGAGAGAGCGGCTTGTCTCTCTCTGCTGCAAACATCTATCGGTACCAAAGGCCTATCGAAGGCTTATAGGGAGTCAGGCTGTATCGGCACAGGCTCATCGGCAGCTTTGCTTTCGCAGTGCTTCGGCAGGGATCGGAAGGATTCGGCTCTTACTGAATACTGCGAGGGTAAATCGGCCACCTATCCGCCACACTTGGCGAAAATATTTTATCGGGGCTTACTGCATGAGGCCCTAGGTCACAAATTAATAGCATCAAAAGAGATTGAGAAAGATAGAGAGAAAGCTAACAGCAATATTACAGATTCCCTTTCACTTAATCAGTCTCTTGTGAATAATGTATTATTTAGAGTTGCAGCCCCATTTGGAAAGAGTTTTTGGAGTTGTGCTAAAGTAATAGAAAGTCCAGCAACACTGTTTAAATCATGTATTAAAATTTTAAGATTTCATGGGAGGAATACAGAAAATTAAAGGTAAAAAAGGAGGGAGGTTACATTTGGAATACAAAAAGAAGAGTGGAGTTATACCCATATACAGTACAACAACATGTATTCTTTGAAACAAATACATATAATTTAATAATCAAGCAGAACTGGATGGAAGAGGAATTTGCCACCAGTTAAATGCCTCAAAATATCCCGTGGTTAAGCGTTTGTTCTTCTAGTGAGTCTCGAATAATCATTATGCAAGCAGGGAAACCTAGATATTATGATTTGTGTCCCACAGATTATTATAAATTAACCAGGATTGCTAGACTCTCTGAAATTTATCACACAAGTCATTCAAGAAACAAGTTAGTTTTTCCATTGTAAGGTTAAACAAAAGTTTGCTTATTAGTGTGTAAGGGAGGATTCCTGCCTCTTCTAGTGAGAGGCAATTGAGCACCCGTGGCTGTCATAATGTGTGCTAATAATGTATTAGTAGTAACTAAGGCATGGAAAGATTTGTGAAGTAAACTTCACCAGTGACAATGACCAATTTTAATAAAAGATGAATCACATTTTGAAGCATCTTACGTACTTTGGATGACAGCTGGGCAACTCTAAGAAAGTTCCACCACATCTGTAATATAGGGCCTTATGCAGTAAGCGCCGATAAGGCTTTTTCGGCATTTTTTGCCCTCCCGATTAAGTAAGCGCCGATAAGTGGGAATTATAGGCAACTTTTCTTCCCGACAAAAAATTATCCACTTATCGGCACTTTTTAAACTCGGTGGAATTCAGGTAGCCCCGATCAGCTTTTCGGTACTGATCGGCACTCTAGAATGGAGAGTTTGCAATTTGGTGGAGGAGAAACATCGGCAAGGGCGACACTTAGAAAAAATCAGCCCTTTTTCCTGTCTGTGATTGATGCCGGGGGTCTCCGGAGCTGATACACGCACCGGAGGCCCCAGGCATGCATCCGAGGCAGGAAAAATGCACGTACAGCCCACTTCATTACCTTAGCGGCTAACCGCTAAGGCAATGAAGGGGTTAACCCACCGTGCCAGGTTTATTGTGGGTAGCGGGTGTGGGTGAAGGGGGTATTTGGCCCTTGTTGTTTTTTTAGGGCTTACGAGGGGGTTGCGGGTGCACTTAACCCCTTCACGACCGTAGCAGTTAATACTGCTACGGTCATGTAGGGGTTAAGCCCTCCCACTACCCACCCGCAAGCCCTAAACAACCACCGTTGGGGATAATACCCTCTTCACACACCCCCACTACCCACAATAAAAAATAATCACACACAGCAGCCCCACACTAAAGAAATAAATAAATCTAAATAAATAAATAAATTAATAAATATCTCTATATAAATAAATAAATATATATATATATATAACCCCAACAACCCCTAACATACACATATATGCACATCAATGATACTATAGGCCGGCGGGGGCCCTCGGGTGTTACCCGCAGGCCTACAGTACCAATTATGTGCCCCCCCAAATTAATGTCTAAACACATACTGTTGCGGCCGAGTTTATTCTTACCTTTGCCCGGTCTCGGCCACAACAGAAACCGGGCGGGTGCCGAGGTGTCCCGGGCGCGCGCCAGAGCCTCGGAGGATCGGTCCTCCGATCAGGGCTTCCCCCTCCCCTCTCCGGGTCCGCCGGGTCCCCCGGAGCCCCCCACCGCAATCCCCCACATCGCGGGACACCAGGGCTCCCTCGGGGAGCCCTGGGCACGCGCGCCATGCGCGCACGCTCCCGATGAAGCGTGACCGCGCATCGATGACGCGTGGCACGCCGAGGGAAATAAATGAGCAAGCCGGGACACCTCCCGGCTTGCGGCACTAGCCAGGTAAGGATAAAGTGTGCCTCCTCTGTACATACTTATAAAGAAATAACCCCCCCCCCCCTTAACACATACAGTATAGTAATGGCCACAATTGCTATTATCCACAAAGGGATAATAGTGAATGTGCCCATTTTAAATACATAAACAGCAATAAATACATTAAATACATATAGCACTCACCCATGTCTGGCTGCCACGATGAAGGCCATCCTCCTCTTCATCCTGCCCATGCCCCCTCCGCTGCTGCAAAACAGACACAAAATTAAAACATCCAATGTAATGTCTCCTAACCCCGTAATCACCATAGCGGTTAATAACCGCTACAGTCATTAAGGGGTTAACCCACCCTCACCCACCATTCGGGACGCCTACATACGCTCCCACACTAACCTCCCACCCCGTGAGGCCTAACCACCCTCACCCACTACCCACAAGGGAGGCCTACTCACATACCGTTGGGGAACCCCCCCACCCCCAGTACCCACAATAAAAACAATACAGTGACACACAATAAACATCATTATATTTATTAAATACATTACCCACCCCCTGTGCCCCCCCATAAATACAAGATTTATCCTTTTACAAACAGGGTTTATAACACAGCCCCACGCGAGTCCCCGGTGGGCTGGCAGGGCACCTGACAGACATACAGGGTACCAGAAGCTCATTTCAAACAGGTTCTGGAGGCCTGTTGGTGGGTCCCACCAAGCGCCAAGGCCCCCAGGTGGTCTCCTTTGGTCACCGTGGGCCACAATTGGGTCCCCACGGTAGGCCCAAGGATGTCTGGGAGCCCCGGGTCAGACCCACAGGTGTCTGCGGGGCCTCGGGTGGTTCCCACTGGGGTCTGGGGAACTCACGGGTGCTCACTATGGGTCCGCGGTGCCCCCACAGAAGTGGGACCACACATCTTCATCCCCGCACCTACGGGTCGGTGGTGCCCCAACAGATGTGGGACCACCGCTTCATCCCTGCAAACTACGGGTCCGTGGTGCCCCCACAGATATGAGGCCACCGCTTCATCCCCGCAGGTGTCACCTGTGGAACCACCAGCCTGATACCCGTGAGATACCCGAGGAGACCGGTCTCCAGAGGTCTCACGCAGAACCATGGAACAAATCCTGAATGTAAAAAAAATAAACCTGGCCTATACATTCAATACATACACCCCCCCCCCCCCCAACACCTACAGTACAATAATGTGCAAAATATGTATTGAATGTATAGGCCAGGTTTATTTTTTTTACATTCAGGGTTTGTTCCGTGGTTCCGCGTGAGACCTCTGGAGACCACCTGCGGGTGTCCTCGGGTATCTCACGGGTATCAGGCTGGTGGTTCCACGGGTGACACATGCGGGGATGAAGCGGTGGCCTCAAATCATTGGGGGCACCGTGGACGTGTAGTCTGCGGGGATGAAGCGGTGGCCTCACATCTGTGGGGGCACCGCCGACCCATAGGTGCAGGGATGAAGATGTGTGGTCTCACCTCTGTGGGGGCACCGCGGACCCATAGTGAGCACTCGTGAGTTGTTCTCCCAGACATCCTTGGGCCTACCGTGGGGACCCAATTGTGGCCCACGGTGACCCAAGGAGACCACCTTGGGGCCATGCTGCTGGCAGGACCCAACAGAAGGCCTCCAGAACCTGTTTGAAAAGGGCTGCTGGTACCCTGTAGGTCTGTCAGGTGCCCCGCCAGCCCACCGGGGACTCGAGTGGGTCTGTGTTATGAACCCTGTTTGTAGAAGGATAAATCTTGTATTTATGGGGGGGCACAGGGGGTGGGTAATGTATTTATTAAATATAATGATGTTTATTGTGTGTCACTGTATTGTTTTTATTGTGGGTACTTGGGGTGGGGGGGGGTTTCCCAACGGTATGTGGGTAGGCCTCCCTTGTGGGTAGTGGGTGAGGATGGTTAGGCCTCATGGGTTGCGGGGTTAGTGGGGGAAGGTATGTAGGCGTCCCGAGTGGTGGGTGAGGGTGGGTTAACTCCTTAATGACTGTAGCGGTTAATAACCGCTATGGTAATTAAGGGGTTAGGGGACATTACATTGGATGTTTTCATTCATGTGTCTGTTTTGCAGCAGCAGAGGGGGCATGGGCAAGATGAAGAGGAGGATGGCCTTCATCGTGGCAGCCAGACATGGGTGGTAAGTGCTATATGTATTTAATGTATTTATTGCTGTTTATGTATTTAAAATGGGCCCATTCACTATTATCCCTTTGTGGATAATAGTAATTGTGGCTCTTACCATATTGTATGTGTTAAGGGGGGGGGCGATATTTCTTTATAAGTATGTATGTGTTTAGACATTAATTTGGGGGGGCACATAATTGGTACTGTAGGCCTGCGGGTAACACCCGAGGGCCCCGCCGGCCTATAGTATCATTGATGTGCATATATGTGTATGTTAGGGGTTGTTGGGTTATATATATATATATATATATATATATATATATATATATATATATATATATATATATATATATATATATTATATATATATATATATATATATATATATATATATATATACAAAGGCAGATGTCACTCGCAATAAAGGTAGAAAGCCGGTGCTTGTCCCATATAATATTGAATAAAATGTAGATTCTTTACCAGGCAGACCAGGAGTCCAAGACCACGCAGCAAGAACCGAGACAGCACTCAGATTGATATCAAATATCAATGTATTGAAAAAAAAGGCACATACAACCATATATATATTTATTTATTTATATAGAGATATTTATTTATTTAGTTATTTAGATATATATATTTATTTATTTAGTGTGGGGCTGCTGTGTGTGATTATTTTTTATTGTGGGTAGCGGGGGTGGGTGAAGGGGGTATTAGCCCCAACGGTGTTTGTTTTGGCCTTGCGGGGGGTAGCGGGAGGGCTTAACCCTTTCATGACCGTAGTGATATTAACTTCTACGGTCGTGAAGGGGTTAAGTGTACCCGCAACCCCCCCGCAAGTACTAAACTCACACCCAGGGCCAAATACCCCCTTCACCCACCCCCGCTACCCACAATAAAGCGGGCACGGTGGGTTAACCTTCACCCACCCCGCTACCCACAATAAAGCGGGCACGGTGGGTTAACCCCTTCATTGCCATAGCGGTTAGCCGCTAAGGTAATGAAGTGGGCTGTACATGCCTTTTTCCTGCCTCGGATGCATGCCGGGGTTCTCCGGTGCGGGTATCATCTCCGGAGACCCCCGGCATCAATCACAGACAGGAAAAAGGCCTGATTTTCTAAGTGTCGCCCTTGCTGATGCTTCTCCCCCAGCAACTTGCCAACTTTAGTTGGCGGGCTGGATTCCCGATAAACTCTCCAATTTGGGGTGCCAATCAGCACCGAAGAGCTGATCGGGGCTACCTGAATAAAAATATATTTGGGGGGGGGAGGGGGGTGTATGTATTGAATGTATAGGCCAGGTTTATTTTTTTTACATTCAGGGTTTGTTCCGTGGTTCCGCGTGAGACCTCTGGAGACCACCTGCGGGTGTCCTCGGGTATCTCACGGGTATCAGGCTGGTGGTTCCACGGGTGACACATGCGGGGATGAAGCGGTGGCCTCAAATCATTGGGGGCACAGTGGACCTGTAGTCTGCGGGGATGAAGCGGTGGCCTCACATCTGTGGGGGCACTGCCGACCCATATGTGCGGGGATGAAGATGTGTGGTCTCACCTCTGTGGGGGCACCGCGGACCCATAGTGAGCACTCGTGAGTTCCCCAGACCCCCGTGGGAACCACCCGAGGACCCGCAAACACCTGTGGGTCTGACCCGGTTCTCCCATACATCCTTGGGCCTACTGTCCGGACCCAATTGTGGCCCACGGTGACCCAAGGAGACCACCTGGGGGTCATGGTGCTGGCAGGACCCAACAGAAGGCCTCCAGAACCTGTTTGAAAAGGGCTGCTGGTACCCTGTAGGTCTGTCAGGTGCCCCGCCAGCCCACCGGGGACTCGACTTTTATTGTGGGTACTTGGGGTGGGGTGGGGGTTTCCCAACTGTATGTGGGTAGGCCTCCCTTGTGGGTAGTGGGTGAGGGTGGTTAGGCCTCACGGGTTGCGGGGTTAGTGGGAGAGGGTATGTAGGCGTCCCGAGTGGTGGGTGAGGGTGGGTTAACTCCTTAATGACTGTAGTGGTTAATAACCGCTATGGTAATTAAGGGGTTAGGGGACATTACATTGGATGTTTTCATTCATGTGTCTGTTTTGCAGCAGCGGAGGGGGCATGGGCAAGATGAAGAGGTGGATGGCCTTCATCGTGGCAGCCGGACATGGGTGGTAAGTGCTATATGTATTTAATGTATTTATTGCTGTTTATGTATTTAAAATGGGCACATTCACAATTATCCCTTTGTGGATAATAGTAATTGTGGCCCTTACCATATTGTATGTGTTAAGGGGGGGGGCGGTATTTCTTTATAAGTATGTATGTGTTTAGACATTAATTTGGGGGGGCACATAATTGGTACTGTAGGCCTGCGGGTAACACCCGAGGGCCCCCGCCGGCCTATAGTATCATTGATGTGCATATATGTGTATGTTAGGGGTTGTTGGGTTATATATATATATATATATATATATATATATATATATATATATATATATATATATATATATATACAAAGGCAGATGTCACTCGCAATAAAGGTAGAAAGCCGGTGCTTGTCCCATATAATATTAAATAAAATGTAGATTCCTTACCAGGCAGACCAGGAGTCCAAGACCACGCAGCAAGAACCGAGACAGCACTCAGATTGATATCAAATATAAATGTATTGAAAAAAAAGGCACATACAACCATATATATATTTATTTATTTATATAGAGATATTTATTTATTTATTTATTTAGTTATTTAGATATATATATTTATTTATTTAGTGTGGGGCTGCTGTGTGTGATTATTTTTTATTGTGGGTAGCGGGGGTGGGTGAAGGGGGTATTAGCCCCAACGGTGTTTGTTTTGGCCTTGCGGGGGGTAGCGGGAGGGCTTAACCCTTTCATGACCGTAGCGGTATTAACTTCTACGGTCGTGAAGGGGTTAAGTGTACCCGCAACCCCCCCGCAAGTACTAAACTCACACCCAGGGCCAAATACCCCCTTCACCCACCCCCGCTACCCACAATAAAGCGGGCACGGTGGGTTAACCTTCACCCACCCCGCTACCCACAATAAAGCGGGCACGGTGGGTTAACCCCTTCATTGCCATAGCGGTTAGCCGCTAAGGTAATGAAGTGGGCTGTACATGCCTTTTTCCTGCCTCGGATGCATGCCGGGGGTCTCCGGTGCGGGTATCATCTCCGGAGACCCCCGGCATCAATCACAGACAGGAAAAAGGCCTGATTTTCTAAGTGTCGCCCTTGCCGATGCTTCTCCCCACAGCAACTTGCCAACTTTAGTTGGCGGGCTGGATTCCCGATAAACTCTCCAATCTGGGGTGCCAATCAGCACCGAAGAGCTGATCGGGGCTACCTGAATTCAGCCGGGTTCAAAAAGTGCCGATAAGTGGCTTATCGGCTGCCGGCTCCCGATAA
Organism: Ascaphus truei; assembly: GCF_040206685.1. Classification (NCBI taxonomy): domain Eukaryota; kingdom Metazoa; phylum Chordata; class Amphibia; order Anura; family Ascaphidae; genus Ascaphus; species Ascaphus truei. Next base: position 217,750,740 of record NC_134485.1, read on the forward strand.
TTTTTTATCGGGAGGAAAAGTTGCCGATAATTCCCACTTATCGGCACTTACTGAATCGGGAGGGCAAAAAATGCCAAAAAAAGCCTTATCGGCGCTTTCTGCATAGAGCCCTTTGTCTGTCCGGAGTATCGCCCTGGTATACTTGATCAACTATCGGTGCCGCTTGTCCTGAACCCTGATACCTTTACTTGGGACTGGGCTCCCAGTAGGGGCCCTTCTGCCGTTTCTGCTCCGGAACCCCTTGGTTCCTCACAGCCTTGGATTTACAAGCCATTTCGCCTGGCAAGCCACGTACCAGTGGCTTCTCTACCACCACTCTCATTTCCTAGAACAGTACTCATCAAGGAACTGCTCGTTTACGGATGCCCTTCCCGCCTAAAGCACTTTAGGAACAAGTCAGTGTCCCCGAAACCCATGGACGGTCCTGTCTGGCCGCAGTTCTCACCGGGGCTGGTGGTACGCAAAAGAGTGCCCACGAATCTCTGGACCACGATTCTACCCCCAATCCTAGACAGTTCAGGAACAATTTAAGGTCCCCCAACTCTATGAGTGGTCGTAATCGCCCAGAGGTCTCACGTGAAGTGGGGGGGGGGTACTGTAAGGAATCCACACCTCGGTTTACTGCTTACCTTGCCTTACAGACCAGTGCAGTCCTGGAACACACTCCCCATGATATATTCTGCAGCTGTGCAAGCTATTACTGCAGCCCCAGCTTGGGTTCAGTCATTAGAGCAATGCTATCACACACCCCTTTTGCTATAGGTTCGCTGACCTTTAAATACAGCTTTCCCACAATGCTTCTCTGCCGAGCATAATCCTTCCTGGATGTTACCAAGTGTTCTGCCACAAACCCTTGGCTTGTTCTCTCTTGTTACTAACACTGTTTTTGTCCTAGTTCATGTTCCTTGTTCCTGTGCTGAAGCGTTGGATCTCCAGCGTAACTTCAGCTTCCTGTTTCCTGAGACCTGCTGCCCTTCCCATAGCAGAGGCCTGTCTCTGGTTCCTGGGGCCTGCTGCTCTCTCTCCATTGCAGAGGCCGTGTCCTGGTTCCTGTGCTGAAGCGTTGGATCTCCAGCGTAACTTCAGCTTCCTGTTTCCTGAGGCCTGCTGCCCTTCCCATAGCAGAGGCCTGTCTCTGGTTCCTGGGGCCTGTTGCACTCTCTCCATTGCAGAGGCCGTGTCCTGGTTCCTGTGCTGAAGCGGTGGATCTCCAGCGTAATTTCAGCTTCCTGTTTCCTGAGGCCTGCTGCCCTTCCCATAGCAGAGGCCTGTCTCTGAGTCCTGAGGCCTGTAGCTCTCTCTCCACGCACAGGCTCGTTCTGGACTCCTGCGCTGAAGCATTGCTTTACCAGTGCTGCCTGGCGGTGTTCCCACTCCGGTCAGCCTTCCCCTTCCTGAGACCGGCGCCATGGGCCGTAGACGCCACTCGCGCAAACCCCGTTCCCGACCTGCAGCAATTTCGCTGAAGCAGGAAGACCTGCTTGATCTCCTGTTGCTGACTCCCTGCTTGGACTACGTTTACCATGATGTCTCCAATCCTGACCCTGGCGCGTCCACTGACTACGCTGCTCTCTCCATTCCCGACCCTGCTATGTACGACTATGAACTGCGCAATCCGGATCAGCCTGCGCGGTCTAAGGTCGGTGCTTATACACGCGGTCCGACCCTGGTTTGTGGCGAGCACAACCATGACTGTATGCTCGGCCCCACAAACTCGGACCGCCCTGTGGTGAGGGTTGGCATGTTTCTATCTGAAATCCTGTCCAGGCCTGCGGACCAGTCCCAGTTTGAAAACCAGTATCTGTGCGAAATACTACCCCTGTTTGAAGATCCGTTTATGTTTGAAGGTTTAACCCCTTTGCAAAAAAAATGCCGTAATGATCTCATTATTAAGGCTTACTTCCTCAAGGACTTAAAACAGTCTCTGGCCGCTTGTGTTCGCTGCCCTGAGTCCCCTTTAACCTGGGATAACGTGTACCCTATGGAACTGTCCGACGCCCAAGATGCACTCTATGCCCTGGCCTTGTCATTGGACATTCACGTAGTACAACAGGACCCTCTCTTCATGTTGGCTCAGGCTCAAGACACACTCTGTGTACTTTCCCTAACATTGGACATTTGCATAAAGGAACAGGACCCCCTCCTCGCCAGCTATGCTGCTGCTTGGCAGTTCCCCTGTACTGCCAGTCCTGTTGCAAAACCTGTGGGGGTACCTCCCTCTCCAGGAAATGACCAAACTGTCCCACTATCACTGCCCCCTAAGGTAGAAGCTGCCACGGTCTCTAGCCCTGATTGCTCCTCCTGTTACTTAGACCCCAAGGATACGTCTACGTTAACCCCTGCCAATCAGCCCTGTGAGGTTCCTACTGTATAGAGTATACATGTTTTTTCCCAAGCCGAAACTATGGCTTTAGTCTCTGAGAATGAAACCCTTCTACCCTCAATTTCTAACTTAGAATCCCTAAGTTTTCTTCCCAAGGTCATTCCTGTATTAACCCCAGCGGGGCAGCCCTATTGGTCTCCTTTGGTATTTCCCTGTTGTTCGCTAGCCAAGGTCACGCCCTTAACTCCTGAGGAGGAACTCCTTGTGTCCCCAATTTCAGAGGCAAATCTCCCTCTTTTTGTCTCTCATGTGCCATCTGCATTTACCACTGTAAATCCTTGCCGCCCTCAGGCTAATACGTCCTTTCTAGCGTCTGAGAATGAAACCCCAAGTCTGACGGCAGAGGTTGCACTGAATGTCTCCTCTAAGGTTGCGGAGTCCTTAGATATTCTTTGCTATAATTCCCCTGCTTCAGCTCAAGTTTCCCCTGACGTGTTCTCTGAAACTTCTCCTAAAATACTGATTTCAGTTAAATGTATTCAGCAACCAGGTTTTTCCCTAATCCTGTTCGCAGAATCCCCACTCCCAGGTATTTCGCTGACCCAGTCTGTCACTCTAAGAGCTGAGATCCCTGCTTCAGCGCATAGTCCCTTTGTAATGGAATCTGTAGTTGTTTCTAGTGTCCCAGACACTTTTTCCCAAGTACCCACTTCAGAGACCAGCACACTTGTGGTTGCCCCCCTCGTTCTCTCTGTCTTCTCCTCTTCTCTAACCTTAGGGTTAAAAGTGAACAGTGTCTTTATGCCCCTCCTGACGCTCAAGTTGTTGAGTTCCCAGGAATTTGTGCTAACACACTCCTCCCACTCAAAAGTGATGCTTTTTCTTATGTGCTAGCCAGAAGCCTGTACACAGTTTTCCCCCCTCTCTGAAATTTGCCTTGTCGGTCCCGCTACTCAGAGAGGTAAAATTCTCCCTTCAGATTCAGAATTTCTTCCCTTAAAGGCCGTCCTTGCTTTTGGTCCCCCTGATGCCTCTGTCCAAGCAACCCCTCCAGAGATAAGCGTATCTGTCGTTAACCCCTTAGTACAGTCAGAGACCACACTGCCTACATTACAAACTCTGGTGTTTAAATCTGAGCTATTTTGTTATCCTTCCCTTGCTAAACCTCAGTCCCTTGGCACTGCATCTAATTGTACTTCAGCATCCATTGGGTTACTCTGGGCTGAAATTAAAACTCCTGTGTTTAAGGGTACCTACTCACACATGTGCAGCAAACCTAGAACTTCCCTGATTGCTTCTAAGTCACATACCACTGTATCTGATTTTCTCACAAGTGCAACCCAGACACCCACATTACTGACTAGCAGTTCCGTTATCAGAATTTTCACACCAGTAAACATAATTACTTCTGATTTTGTCATGACTAGTATCCCTGTTAGGGTCCTTGCAGTTTTGGATAAGACTCTTTTTCCTTTTAAGGTTTCTGCCATTAAGAGTTTCCCCAGTTCCAATCTACCGCTTATTGTCTCTCAAACTCCCATCATTACTCCCACTTCTATGACAAGTATGATGCCCTTGGAGTTCATTGCAGCACGTAGTCCGCCCCACGCGGTTGTTCTAATCTCTGTAAAGACCAGCATACATTTCTCGGACTCTGATGCCTTATCTGAAGTAACCCTTGCCGTACTCCAAGTCACCAGTGCGGGAGGGCAGTTTCTCTTCACTGACCATACGGTGGTTCCTGAAGTACCCCAGAATGACTTTAAATATGGGGTTTCTCTCCCTATTGTCGCTAAAACTTTCCACGCTGCCTTTGACTTTGTGATCTTTACTTCACAGACAATATTACCTCTCTCTGAGGTTTCTACAGTATTTTGGAGCTCCACTGCTGACTGCTTCTCTGCCTCTGTGAACCCATGGTTATCCCTCTCGGAACCTTCTGTTGCTCCTGTTATTTCCTCTGTCTCGGAAATACTCAATACGTATTCCAAGATTTCGGTCTCTAAGCCTGGTTTACTGCTTGCCTTGTCATCTTCCATACCCATACCTGGCAATACCCCCACCCACCCTATACCCTCGCTGACCACTACCTGGAAAACCTCTGGCGGAGAAGATCCTCTCAAATTCCTACATGCAGATGTCAGCAAAGACTTTGTCTGTCCGGAGGGTCGCCCTGGTATACTTGATCAACTATCGGTGCCGCTTGTCCTGAACCCTGATACCTTTTCTAGGGACTGGGCTCCCAGTAGGGGCCCTTCTGCCGTTTCTGCTCCGGAACCCCTTGGTTCCTCACAGCCTTGGATTTCCAAGCCATTTCGCCTGGCAAGCCACGTACCAGTGGCTTCTCTACCACCACTCTCATTTCCTAGAACAGTACCCATCAAGGAATTGCACATTTACGGATCCCCTTCCCGCCTAAAGCACTTTAGGAACAACTCAGTGTCCCCGAAACCCATGGACGGTCCTGTCTGGCCGCAGTTCTCACCGGGGGTGGGGGTATGCAAAAGAGTGCCCACAAATCTCTGGACCACGATTCTACCCCCAATCCTAGACAGTTCAGGAACAATTCCAGGTCCCCCAACTCTATGAGTGGTCGTATTCGCCCGGAGGTCTCACGTGAAAGGGGGGGGGGGGTATTGTAAGGAATCCACACCTCGGTTTACTGCTTACCTTGCCTTACAGACCTGTGCAGTCCTGGAACACTCCCCATGATATATTCTGCAGCTATGCAAGCTATTACTGCAGCCCCAGCTTGGGTTCAGTCATTAGAGCAATGCTATCACACGCCCCCTTTGCTCTAGGTTCACTGACCTTTAAATACAGCTTTCCCACAATGTTTCTCTGCTGAGCATAATCCTTCCTGGATGTTACCAAGTGTTCTGCCACAAGCCCTTGGCTTGTTCTCTCTTGTTACTAACTCTGTTATTGTCCTTGTTCATGTTCCTTGTTCCTGTGCTGAAGCGTTGGATCTCCAGCATAACTTCAGCTTCCTGTTTCCTGAGACCTGCTGCCCTTCCCATAGCAGAGGCCTGTCTCTGGTTCCTGGGGTCTGCTGCTCTCTCTCCATTGCAGAGGCCGTGTCCTGGTTCCTGTGCTGAAACGGTGGATCTCCAGCGTAACTTCAGCTTCCTTTTTCCTGAGGCCTGCTGCCCTTCCCAAAGCAGAGGCCTGTCTCTGAGTCCTGAGGCCTGTAGCTCTCTCTCCCCGCACAGGCTCATTCTGGACTCCTGCGCTGAAGCATTGCTTTACCAGTGCTGCCTGGTGGTGTACCCACTCCGGTCAGCCTTCCCCTTCCAGAGACCGGTGCCATGGGCCGTAGACGCCACTCACACAAACCCCGTTCCCGACCTGCAGCAATTTCGCTGAAGCAGGAAGACCTGCTTTATCTCTATCTTTTTGCCGACTCCCTGCTTGGACTACGTTTACGATGATATCTCTAATCCTGATCCTGGCGCATCCACTGACTACGCTGCTCTCTCCAGTCCCGACCCTGCTATGTATGACTACGAACTGCGCAATCCGGATCAGCCTGCGCGGTTTAAGGTCGGTGCTTATACAACCCCACCTCAGCCACGTGGTCCGACCCTGGTTTGTGGCGAGCACAACCGTGACAATTAAGAACTTCAGACTTATTATTATTTATTTCAATACCAGACATTCTGTTAAAGAGTTCTAGTTCTTGAAAGAGATTTGGCATTGAGGTGAAGGGTCTGGACAGGTATTAGAGAATGTCATCCGCAAGCAGGAACAGTTTGTGGAACTTATTCTTAATATTGGGGTTAAATCTAATGAGAAAAAACAAATGTTCTAAAGAAAGGGAGAAAAGTAGGAGGGAGAGGGTAACGCTGGTATATCCCACCTTTGATTGCAATAAGATTTAATGAGCTGCCTGAACAATTTTTTTTTACCTGAAAATTAGAATAAAAGGAGATAACTGTTCACACAAAGTAACTCAGGAAGCCAAAAGTTCTTAGAGTAGCTATAAAAAAAAGTTAGCATGACCTAATTATGGGCACTTCTGATATTATCAGACGCCTGTCTACAGTAGATGAAACCCATGTGACAAATAAGGGGATACATTTAATTAATCCATTAGATTTGGAGCAGGAAGAAGAAAAAACGCAGCACTTCGTCCAGTGCTTGCTGACAAAAATACCAAGGATGCGGTCCCACAATAAAAAATAAAGTTTAATGGATAGAAGAAACAAACAGCACACCTACGCGTTTCGCGCTACAAGCCCTTTATCAAGGTAGTCACCTTACACCCACCCTGCTTGCTGTATATAAACTGTTGTGTTTCACCTTGCCAAAGGTCAGTGTTTGGACAAAAACGATGATCTGTCCACAAATGTTTTATATTTTTGCTGAAAAGACCTATGGAGTGCTGTTTTTTTGCTACGAGATTTTCGCCTACATATAATAATGCTGAACATTCTGCATTTAAATATTCCCCATTCTTTTGTGTCTTTGGGTTTCATCCTAGAATGATTCCAGAATGAATGCCAGATAATACTAATTTATGCTCAATGGAAGAACGCCATAGAATCATGCTACAGATGTTCTCAATTGCTTGAGAAATTGTAATTAAAGCTAAGGAGTCTTACAAGAAATTTCTAATAAAAAGCAAAGACAAGGTCCTCAGTATGTTCTGGGTGATTAAGGTTTGCAACCTTCAAAAAACTTAAAAGCTATACGATCCCAGGAAAAGTTTCCAATGTTTTAGAGGCACATTCGTGGTTAAAAAATATATCAACCCTGTAGCTGTAAGATTAAAAATTCTGTTACCTACCCAAAAGAGGGGTACGCAAGATGGAAATGCCACTGCAGACCATGGCCAATTCACTAAGAGTTTGGGAGGCCACTAAATTTAGCTGTCAGTTGACTTCTAAAGAGTCATTGATGACGCCAATTGTGGGCAATCCAGACTTCGCTCCAGGACTGAATAGCAAGAACCTCTTAAATTGGACTCAAAAGGGGATAACCCGTCTTAAAGATCTGGAGGGTAGAACGACCATACAAACCTTTGAACAAATTAAATCCACTAAAGCTATCCCAAACAACGAATTCTTTAGATACCTCCAGATCAGAGATTTTTATAATAAAACGCCAATCAGACCGGCACAAACTAAGTTTGAGCAGCTGTGTTCTAGAGGTACGGACACAAGGGGACTTACATCTAGAATGTACAGGGAAGTGATCTGCCCGACGACGCCCAACGAGAACAGACTGTGCTACATTAGACACTGGGAAGAGGACTTAGGGGAGACATTAGAGGACGAAGAGTGGGACTGAATTATTCAGGCAGCAGCAAAAAGTTCAATCTGAACCACATTAAAGGAGAACGCATATAAAGTCCTTATGCGGTGGTATTACACCCCAACCCGCTTAGCTAAATTTGTGAGAGGCTACTCCCCGCTTTGCCCTAAAGAATGTGAGGAGGTGGCAGATCTGCGACACATGCTGTGGGCTTGCGCAAGGGTGGCCCCTATTTGGGAACAGATTAGAGACTGGATACAGTGGATTCTCGGTTTGGAGATCCCCCTGGACCCGTGGGTGTTCCTATATGGCAGGTGGATCCGGGGTTTGTCAAATGCAGCGCACAGATTGATCGCGCATTTTGCAACAGCCACGAGGTGCGAGATCACAGCATTATGGAAGCAACAAGAAATCTATATTATCCCTAAGATCAGAAACAGGATTTGGCATGTCTGCAGGATGGAACAATTAACAAGTTTGGTTAATGACTCCGGCACAAATGACCTAAAAATCTGGGCACCGTGGTTGGCCCAGTTAGACATCCCAGGGGTGGATGCCGCCACGATTTTGCAGCAATAAGATTAGATGCGTTCTCCTTTGAAGGTCGGATACGTGACGTGACAAAGCGATGTACTGGTAGCAGACAGCCCCACAGGTTGAGATTAGGAAAGAGGACACAAAGGCAGGCCTCGCCCCAGAAAGCTAATCCAGTAAGCATCTGCCATGGCGGCACAAAGACAGCAATGAACAAAGAAGCTTGACGCCTCCTCTCCCCTCGCCTCCTCCCTCCCTTCTCCTCTCCCCCCCCCTCATCTCCCCCTCCCCACCCTGGTTCCCTTGTCTGTTTCGTCTCATCTTGTTTGTGATGTCGTCTGTTGGTTAGTGTTGGTGGTTAACAAACGTGTGCGTTTCTGTAATTGGAAGTGATACAATGGGCTGTGAAACAATGTTTGCACTTGTAACTCCAATAAAAATTTAAGTTGGAAAAATAAATTCTGATACCATGAAAATTTATCATGTGTTCCATGTCTCTACTGAAACCATTATCACCTAAAGTAAGGCAAACTATACCACCCGAAACTGAGATCTTAGACACCAGTCTAACGTGGTATGTTTGGGGTTCGGAATATCCTTGATTCCAAGTATCAAAGGGGGAAATTATTTTAATATGGTGGATTGAGTAGGTTCAGGGCCAGAAGAAAGGTCATGAGAACAGGCCACTCAGGTACATTCCCACAACTCTATCTCCAAGTTTCATGTTATACACCCCAAAACACCTGGTGGAAGAGGGAAGCCTAAGATAGGAAGTTCTGTAAATATTCCCTCTTTGAAGACCGGTCAGGGCACACAGAAGAGTCAAAACTGGTAAGAACTAGAACAGTCCCCATGAGGTAAGCTGCTATCTTAGTTTGGGTACAAAAACCCCACCCAGTCTGTTAGTTCTTTACTTGTCAACTTTCTGTTTACTGGTCAGGAATCAGGTTATTCTTTGTTCCTAGTGCTGCGTCTTTCCCCTGTTCCTTTTTATCAGGTTTCCAGATCTGATATGCAGGTAACTTCTTGTTTGTTGTCTAGAATTCCGTTTGCACAATTAGCCCCCTGTTTATTATTTGTCACCTGCGACTATTGCTTTTTGCAGGTAGACCTGCAATGCTTGCAGCTACCCTCAGTTTGGCCTGTTATTTCATTTAGTACTATTTCCCCCTGTCTTGTTTGTTCCCTTAGCTACCATTGTCTTTTGCTTGTAGCTCTGCACACTTTGCAGACTCCATTTTTTCCCCATTATTATTTATTTTAGTGTTACAATAAACCCTGTCAGTTTTTTTCCCATGTTACCTCTGAGGGTTCCATACACACTGATACAAAGGTATGTATAATCTATGAAATCTTCCGCGTCATTCCAACTTTTCTGTTCTCTGCTCAGTGATTTCAGCTGATTAGTTTTCTGACTGGACATGAATGAAATGGTATCCAAATTGCCATAGTTCATATAGATTCATCAAATTTCCATGCTCAAATGTGCACATTCAATATGCTGTTAATCTGTCTTCCACCATCCTAATAGATTATAGATACCTTCATTTGAATGCAACTGAACTTTCCTCCAGCACTTGTAGTTGGCTTCACGGTATATTGAATAGGGACCCTGTTCTATATTTTTTTTTGAAGATACAGTATGTAAAATATTTAGACATTACTTGCCAATAAAGGTTATTGTACCGGGTGTTTCTCACACCCTCTGGGAGATCTGCCTATTACAGTGTGTGTAGTGCTTGGTACCTGCTGGTTCACAGGATGCTTAGCTTTCCGGCGGTGGTATGGGGAAGACAGGACAGGCTTTTGGGGTGATGTTTAGTTCTTCTCTCAGTGGTTCAGCGCCTCTATCTCTTGCAGGCTCCAGGGATGCTGGAGACAATCCCCACAGGAGAACTCTCTGATACTCTCCCTGATAGACTGTACTCAGAGGCAGGAGTATATTTTATAAACTGGAACAACTTTATTCTTCAACTCAAAGCATACAGTCAGCATACACTGCATACACTTGGCCTCGAGCCTTCAGATGGTCCCTCAACACAAACCCACATGCATGAGCCCCAAGGCCCAGTCCTAACTCTTCCCCTACTCCCTGATAGAGTAGAAGGGATAGTCCTCACTCCCACTCTCCTAAGGGAGGCGATGGAAGGTGGCCAGAGCCCTGTGCACACTCTTCCATGGGACAGTCTGTCTCAGGTGGTAGACATCTGACAACATTTACATGTACAGCCCCTTAAGTACCCTGGGGGATGGTCAAATGTTTGAGCACAGGATTGGGCAGAACACAGGCCTTGTCCCAACCCCCTGCCACTCAAGGGAGCTGCTCACTACAGGGGAAAACCCGGATTGGACCTAACACTGCCTGCACTGATACCACGACTTAAATGTTAGGCAGGGCAGATTAGTAGCCAAAACCAGACATGACTACACTATCTTTATCAATTTAAAAATGTGAGCACTAACAAAGTCCCTTTGTATGTGTCAAATCAAAACACCACTCAAGTTTATGTGCTCGACTCTGAGGCAGAAGCAAATAAACATCTTGGTAAATACAGAAGAAAAAACATTCACAAGACATTTTGCTCAAGGTCAGTATGAAAAAGGAACCACATGTCCTCTCTCTCCTTCACCACAGACTCCCTCTCTCCACTATATCATTTACTAGCCCCCCACCCCCAATGTCACCAACTAACCCTCCATGTCATAGACCCCCAAACAGATATCACTCCCCCCCAAAAGTTATTTTATTCCCTAAAGACACTCTCCCCTCTCTGTGTTTCTCTCTTTCTATGTATGTATGTATGTATGTATGTCTTTATTTATAAAGCTAAATTTATGTACTGTACATAGCACTTCATAGAAGTAATAAATATGATATTCATAATGATATTCAGGGCTGCCGACAGGGGGGGACAGTGGAGACAGGTGTCCCTGGCCCGTTGGCAAAAGGGGGCCTGGCGGCTGCCGGCACAAATTGGCCCAGATACCAGTCCTCTCACCGCTGGTCCCCGACTCTCTCAGATGCCTGCAGGCCTCTATCACTGTCCCACACTGACAGACCTCTATGACATCAGCGTGCCGAAAGTAGCCTTGGCCCAGCTTTCGGAGCTTGATGGCATGGAGGTAGTCCTGTCTCATGCCAGCTTAGCATGGGATAGAGGGATAGAAGCCTGCAGCTGAGGGTGAGCCAGGGCCTGGCCGCGAGAGGACCAGCAGCCAACTTATAGTTCCGGACGGCCCCGCAGATCATCCACAAGGTAATTCTGTGTTTTTTTATATGTATTGGTGGGGTGGGGTCTTTTTTAATATGTATTGGTGGGGTGTGGATATTTTTAATATGTTTTTGGTGGTGGGGGTCTTTTTTAAATGCATTGGGGGACTGGTGTATTTTTAAAATGTATTGGGAGAGTGTGGGTCATCTTTAAATGTAGTGGGGGTCTTTTTAAAATGTATTGGGGGAGTGAGGTATTTTTTTTCATTTATTTTTTGTGGGGATTGAGTGAGTAGGGTAATTGATGGAAGTAAGTTTTGGCGAGTGAGAGGAGAGAGGGTGGAGGTAGTGAGTGAGGAAAAGAGGGAGTAAGAGTGAGATGCAGGTTAGAAAAATACATACGAGGCGGGATGGGGGAGGGGGTTAGGGGGGGAGCGAGGAAGAGGGAGTGAGACGGAGGGGAGAGAAATACATGGGAAGAGGGTGGGAAATAGAGGGGGCTCATGAAATGGGGGTGCTCGCAATACAGCCAGGGGGCTCCCAGACATAACTCATCCTGGGCCCCGGGAAACCTGTCTGTGGCCCTGATGATATTACACATAATGGGAAAAAAGCTTGAGACATAAAAGTAACATTAGGAAAAGAGGTTCCTGCCCCAATGGGCTTACAATCTAGTCTATAAGTAGGGAGAACTTAGAAACAATAGGAGGGTGTTCTGGTAAGTGCGTTTGTATGGGATCAATGTATATGCATGAGATGCATAGCTTCTTAGCTGATACTATACATGTGCTTTGTTAAAGAGGTGTGTTTTAAAATGGGTCTTGAAGGTGGAGAGAGAGGGTAATAGTCCCTATCTCATTTACTCTATCTCTACCCATGTTAGAGCCAAAACCAAAACACCAGTGAATGTGCCCATCCTTAGTAAAAACTACATTGGCACTGTGAACTCTTATCCAAGTCAATTGTTTTTTCTTAAACCTGTGATGTATTGTATAAAAACTGCTTGGGGAAAATTATTTTTATTCTGTTGATGGGATTATATTAGCCCATAATTCTATTTTAAGATCAAAGGAACATAATAATTTAAATAGCAACATTGCATGGCAGAATAGAACATTTTATTTGCTGATACTTGAATATTATTGAAGATTGAAGATTTTTTTTCCATTTAATATATATTTATTTTGTATGAGACAAACAAATTCCAATAGATTAACTAGTAAACAGTCATTTGTTGCATACATGATACCTTCCCTACTTTTATTTGTGCTGTATTTTACTGCATGTACTGTTTCTGTATCCATCACTTTCCCTGTTGGGGAAAAGGACATTCAGAGTGCAATTGTTTAATTTACTATTGCAGTCTGCTGACACAACTGTCAGAAATAGTGAAAAGCCTCATGAATTAAAGGCCACATTATGGGAATTGGTTTATTCAGCAATTGATGGTTCTGCCTAAGGCCTAGTATGTTTGCAGATCTACTTTGAAAAATCAAGACAGTATTAGTATTTGCTGCATGAAAGCAAATTGAGAAAATTCTACACATTTATTTGTAGCCCTGCTTCCTATAGAACATAGGCCACTAACATATGCTGTATCACCTGTAGGCTGCAGTCAGTGGGGAAGAGGGGAGGGAAAGATGGGGGTATGGAGAGGGAAAATCCTGCTCAGCTCGAAATAGACTTACTAGGGAGGTGCTATCAGGGTGAAACATATGCGTGTGGGAGAAAGGGGGACAAGAACCCTATGTGATGCACTCAACCCTACTAAATGAAAATAATAAATTTTTATTAATATAATGGAATAATGCAAACATAAAAAATGTATATAAAACCTAAATTGATGTACTATATAGTTCTGATGTGAAATCACTCTAAATGACCAGGTGGTGTAATAACTGGTGTGATACACAATAGAATAGGTATACTGTTATATCTCACAACACTTGGATGACAATGAGTCAAGAGATAGACACTAAATATAATCCTGTCATGAATGAATATGGGCAGTAGTCTATCTAAGCAAGTGTTGTGATGCACAGAACGCTGGGAGCATTGGTGATATGACACTGTGTTGCAATGCTACAGTTGTACACATAGCATTGCTACATTCACAGACAGACCAGATGCAATCCCATGCAAAAGGAGACCCCTGTGATGGTGAGACCGGGGGGAGCGTTGCTTGGAGGTAAGTGCAGGTAAGTCTATCCTAGTAGCCAATCTGTTACAACAGGGCATAAGAAGACCCCAAGCTAATAGCATACACTCACGATTAGATTGTTGGCAACCGCTTCCTGTGGGGTAATCACAGCCCTTAGTGCATATGTGGTGTGCCCTAACCAGTGTGGATGCAAGACCTAATAGTCCCTGTCACTGGCTAGTGAGATCCACATCTGTGGCCCACATCAATATTATTCTATTCTAGAGATCGAAGACAAGCTCCTGTGAGTTTGTCAGTACATCAGACGTCGCTGTGACGTCATCCCGACGCGCGTTTCGTTCCTAGCAAGGGAACTTCTTCCGGGGAGGGGAGGCGCCCTGAACAGACCTGCCTTATATACCCTGTGGTTGCCATGGAACGCTGGTAACATAATTAAGAGGGAGGCTCCTCCTTTACCTAGTGTTGTCAGCACGGCCCGTGGTATTAAGTCGCCATATGAGGTCTGTAACCAGGGTGTCCTTGAGGTTAAAAATAGATGTAATTGTTTAAAAAAATTAAAGCTAATGCATGCAAAATGACTGATTCCTTTATTATGTGATGTAGAGCATATATGTGCCCTATGGTAATTGCTGTATTGTGAGGATCTAGGTACTATGGTGGATACACACATACACATGGGTATACAGGATGGATCTAAGGTAAGTATATAAGTATAAATCCTACCCATGGTGTGTTCAAATGCCTTGAAATTAAACAGAGCACAGTGTGGGGTGGATTTCACAGGAATGCACTGTAATTGAAATCCTCATTTAACCCATGAGGTGATTGTGTGCCCAAAATAAAAATCCACCTAGCCTCTTTCCTCAATAGGACATTATCAATGTCGCCTCCTCGGAGGCCAAGTGACACATGTTCAATGCCTTGAAAGGCCACTGATGTAGTGTCCCCATGGTGTGACAGATTGATATGTCGTGCCAGTGGTGTGTCTGCTTCATTCCTAATGGTGCTGGCATGTTCCAGGATGCGGCGACGCAGTTGGCGAGAGGTTTTGCCCACATACATCAAACCGCATCTACATGTTGCTAGATAAATAACAGCACAGGTTTTACAGTTGAAGTAGTCCCTAATTGTGTATGTTGATGAACCAATAGCATTTTTGAAGGTTTTCTGGGGGTTAATGAAGCTGCAGGCTTTACAGGCCCCGCATTTGAATGTGCCCTTTGTGGTATTGCTTAGCCAAGTTGTTGTAGTTGGAGTTTTATAATGGCTATGTACCAACATGTCAGACAGGTTTTTAGATCTCCTGTATGTGATGGACGGAGTACCAGAGAGCACTGACTTATATACATCATCCTCCAGGAGGATGTGCCAGTGTTTGTTGATAATCGTTTTAATCTCTCTCCACTGTCTGGTGTATGTGCCAATTATTCTTACTGTGCTTGGTTCGTTCTCTATTTGTTTTTTACCATACAGTAGCATGTTGCGGTCTGAGTATTTGGCTCGTTTATATGCTCTATTAATGCAGCTCTTACTGTAGCCCCTGTCAATAAACTTCTGGCTCATAATTTGGCATTGTTTCTCAAAATCACTGTTTGTGGAGCAGTTTCTTTCGGCTCTTAGAAACTGTCCCACAGGAATACCCTCAACCTGCGGTCTGGGATGATGACTGGTGAATAACAACAGGTTATTCGTGGCTGTGGCCTTGGTGTGAACTGTAGATTGTAGAACGCCCTGATCATCCTTGAAAATCACCAGGTCCAAGAATCTAATCTGCTCCTGGTTGATTTCACTTGTTAGGCGTAAATTGTGGTCATTACAGTTTAGTGCTGTCACGAAGGCATTAAATTCTGCCACTGTCCCATTCCACAGACACAGCACGTCATCGATATAGCGTGACCATAGTTCGACGTGCTGTGTATGTGTCTGCATCTCCTGAGAGAAGACTGTCATCTCCTCCCACCAACCAAGGTAGATGTTTGCATACGTGGGGGCACATGTCGTGCCCATTGCAGTACCTTGGAGTTGGTGGTAGAAGGTACCCTTAAACAAAAAATAATTGTGCTTGAGAACATAGTCCAAAAGCTCTAGTATGAATTCATTGTGTTTTTTATACTCAGAGCTTCGAGTTCTCAGAAAGTGTGACACAGATCTAATTCCCACAGAGTGTTGTATACTGGTATACAGAGATTCCACATCTAGTGATGCCAGAAATGTATTTTTGGATGTCTGTATACCATCTATTCTCCTTAGAATGTCTGTGGTATCAATTGTGTGGGAAGGGAGATTGGTCACATATGGTCTTAATACCTGATCCAGATAGGTACTGGCAGGTTCATTGAGGGATTCTATACCGGAGACGATAGGTCTTCAAGGGTTTTTTTTTTGCATTCTTATGTAACTTAGGAATACTATAAAATGTGGCTATTTTAGGCTTCTCGACCATCATATATTTGAATTCTTGTGGCGAGATTACTTGGTTATCCAAACCTTTCTGTAAGATTTTCCTCAGGTTTTTGGAAAACGCCAAAGTGGGATCATGTTGTAATGCTACATAACATTTTTTATCCTTTAGGAGCCTCACATTTTCTAAGACATATTTGTCTTCTTCTAAGATTACAATGTTCCCCCCTTTGTCCGCGGGTTTAATAATAATCCCTTTTAATTCTGTAAGTTCTTTGAGAGCACATTTTTCATCGTTTGTGAGGTTTTCTTGTCCCCCTCTTGTGGACATTTTTTGAAAATCTTTGGTGACTAGTTTGAGAAACATATTGATGTTAGTGTCAGCACTTATTGATGGCGAAAATTTACTTTTAGGTCTGAGTGTGGTAAAGGGGCCGAGACCAGGAGTTTTATTTGTCTCCTCTTCTAAAGATAACAGCGTCTTAAGGTATTCACGGTCTTGGTCGTCAATGAGCTCAATAAATTCCTGGGATAGAGTCATAGTTTCCCGTCTTTTATGGAACTTTTTTAGAGCTAACTTACGTCCAAAAAGATTAATATCTTTTACCCATGTGAATACGTCAGAATTGCATGCGGGGGTAAATGATAAACCTTTTCTAAGGACTTGTTCTTGTGTCGGGGTGAGGGTAATACTGGTTAAGTTGATAACTTGTAATTCACTTTGTTTGTTTGTTATGGTTGGCGATAGCGTCTCCGCCAATTCCTCCCTCTCCCCCTGTACCCCCATATGTCTCTGTTCCTTAGTTTTTCTCTTGCTTCGTCTTGTTGCTCGCCCCTTCCTCTTGGACCCCCACCTCGTCCACCTCTCCCCCGTTGTGATTCTAAAAAAGGAACCTGGGGATTGGGGATGTTTGTATTATTGGGATTGGTATTACTTTCCTCCACATCGGAGTTTTCCCACTCCGTGGACGAGTCGTGGTATTCCTTGTTTTGATTTTTGTGTGGTTTGTAAATGTTACCAGTCTTAAAGTCATTTGCGTCTCGCATGAATTTTGTATGTTTGCGTGCCTTAATTTCCTTTGTAAATTTTTCTATGTTTTTCTTTAATTTTAATTCTAATTCCACGTAATCAGGTTCTTCAGACCACTTGCCTGGGGTACTCGCACAATAATTATACTGGGTGCAGCGCCTCCACCTGCGACAGCTTCCGCCAGAGGGGAAGTGGGTCTTCGCAGGACGTATATACTTCAAACACAACCACACAGCAGGATACCTTAACCAATTGACTTTACTTGCATGCAATATCGTACACATATACATATATCAGCGGTCCTCCCTAGAGGAGACATTCTAAGCAGTGTCACGGCGAATGCCAACCCTCCCGTGTCCCTCCACCGGGTGATCCCACCCCGTGTCCAATCCCCTTGGGATAAGTCCTCCCACCCTCAAGTGAGTCAGATCTCTATTAGTGTGAGTGTGACTGCGCAGCCACTGTGTCCCGAATGGTGCACTTGTAGAATTACCTGCCGGGTACGCCGGTACTGCTACAATCTTCGCAAAGGATCCGTGAGGTGTAGAAGTCATCCTCCCACCCACGTGGAGGTCCGGGGCGATCGAACCCGGACACATGGTGGCTTGCTAGCGGGGTCTGAGCCTAGACCTCCTGCCAAATAGAACAGTCCTGCTATCAATCGTGCGGCACTACGGGAATCCGGAACCTCACTATGGCAAGTCCCTAGCTCCGCTTGTCTCTACTGGGACTCAGGGCCTAACTGGGCCTGGGGCATACGGCCTACGTCAGGGTGGTTGGCCTCCCCTATACCGAAGCTCCGTCTCCTCTCCAGCCTGCTCTGAAACAACGTGCGCGCAACCCTCTCCTTTTCCTTCCCAACTCCAAGCCCATTGACTCAGCTCTATCACGGGGACATGCGGGGGCTGCTGGGGCCGGTGTCTCGCTACCTCCCTCCAATTAGCACTCTCCTCCTTCGCGGGCTTATGGCACGCACTCCTGCACATGCGCAACCACTGTCTAGGTTAGGTCTATACGGGTGCCAACCAAAACATGGCGTCTTGCATGACGCAGAGCCTCCGTATCGGAGTACTCTCTACTGCAGCACACCCTCTCCCACAACAAGGGCGAGAAGGGGACCCCAGCTACATCCTCCCGCCTGTGGATTCCAACGTCCCCGCTTGGACAACGCTAAACAGACACACATTATATAATGAAAAATGTCTAATACACGGTCTTCTCTAAATCAGCTTGTACATCTCGCTAAACATCACAATAACTGATTGCACTTGATTGCGAGCCCACTGCTGAGCCTCATAGTGGGGTGCCCCAAACTGATCGTAGGCCATCCTCATTGGAGGTTGCTCATTTCTCTGACTCCTCCTTAACAGCTGTTCGGTCACTCCCATGGGAGAGTGACTATCTGTATCTGGTACGTTGAGATCTACCCTTGAGGGGCTTGTGTTCACGGCTTGGTCCTGGCTTGGTACGAAGCATGGGCTCTACGGGTCTAACACTGAATTTTCCGGAGCCACCTCCTGGGGTGATCGCTCCCTGAGCCCTTTACCCGAAGCTCCACCGGGAGATGCTCTCTGTTGAGGGACCCTTTGAGAGGTTCCCTCTTGTGGATCTTCCAGAACATCGGAGTGCCCTGACTCTTCCTCTGATGATATTTCTCCATCCAAGGGGGATGCCGGCCACTCCAAATCTCCTTCCTCGACTTGGGGAATAGGGAGCAGATGATTACGATGCCAGGTTTTCACCCGGCCCTCCGAGTCTTTGATGCGGTAGACCGGAAGACCGGGCATTTGAGAGGCTACCTCATACACCCCCTCCCGCCATCGGTCGGCCAATTTATGTTTCTATGGTACTGCTGCGACACACTTTATTCAAGAAAATACCCAGTATGTACCTGGCAGATACCTGGAATGCGCCGCTCCTCACCTCTGACAAGCCCCGTTGCGTTTGCCTTCCCAGCCATGGTTCATGCCTGGCTGACGGGCGGCTGATCTGTTAAATGATAATGATTAGGATTTAATAGGCTGCAATGCTTCGCGTGTCTACCAGATGGCATAAATTCATGAATTGTAATGCAGTATATACTGTGCAGTATTGCAGCCAGCGGGAATAAAATGCTTCAATCCCTGCCTGGAAAATAACGCAATGCACTCGGACAGAAAACAGTCACAAACCTCAATACACCCGAGTATACCCGAATTCGTGGGACTAGCCGAGCTCGAATAAAGTGTGTCGCCAGTGTACTCCCAGGTTACGGAGAAGTACTGCATCGCCAGGGTTAATGTCTCTGTGTTTCACCTTATGATCATACCGCCTTTTATTTCCGGCATTCAGCGGATTTTTCGGCTTGTACATAGGCCCGCTGTAGGTTCTCTTGCAATCTCTGTACATAGCGAAAGTGGGTAGTATTATGTACTCCATCCGTGGAGACTCTCAACTGTATGTCCACAGGCAATCTAGCTTCACGGCCAAACCTATGGAAATATGGCGAGAACTCGGTAGAATCGTGTCGTGTACAATTGTAAGCGTGGACTAGGGTTTCCACATGGCGACTCCACTTAGTCTTTTCCACTCCTGTTAACGTGCCCAACATGTCTAGTAGAGTGCGGTTGAACCGTTCCTGCAATGCATCCCCTTCAGGGTGGTAGGGCGTAGTACGGGACTTTTTGGTATGTAAGAGGTTCAGCAGTTCTTTTATTAATTTGCTTTCGAACTCCCGTCCTTGATCAGAGTGGAGGCGTTGAGGAAGCCCATAATGCATAAAATACTTCTCCCAGAGTACCTTAGCCACCGTAATGGCTTTTTGATCTTTGGTCGGAAAGGCCTGAGCGTAGCGGGTGTAATGATCGGTAATGACCAGCACATTTCCTATGCCATGGCTATCGGGTTCGATGCACAGGGAGTCCATACAGACTAAGTCCATAGGTCCCGTACTTTTTCGGTGGCCCATTGGGGCAGCTCTAGTGGGCAAAGTCTTGTGCTGAATGCACCGCACACACAGACGACAGTGATGCTCTACGGCTTCTCTCATTGTGGGCCAGAAAAACCTATCTCTCACGAGTCCAAAAATCTTGTCCACCCCCAAATGACCATGTTCGTCATGGAGAGCTTTCAATACTAGGTACTGCAGTAATTTTGGTAACACTAATTGCCGTCGATTCGGGTGATTATGATATTCTACAATGAGGTATAACAAATTTTCTTGTATTTCGAATTTGTCCGCTTCCCGCATCAGTATACCTCCTACATCCCCCAGAGTCTGTCGAAGTAGGGGCCAGCGATTGTGTCGGATAGCATAACGAATGGCCCCTGCGTCCGGGTCTTGTTCTTGGTATCGTACCATATCTTTCCAGGCGATAATCTTGTCGGGTGTAACATGCATGCCACTAGGGTCGCGATAGGCTTCGGGTATAGCGTTTGAGGCACACCCTAGGGAGTCGGCCACTCGTAATTCCGAAAACGCTTCTTGATCATTTACGATGGCTGCGATGCAACATAAGGCCCTTATTCTGGGTCCCGGGATTTCTTCTCACTGATCTTCGTCGGGGGTAGTGGCCAACCCGGGTTGCCCGGACAGGACGTCCACTCCAATGTTCAAGGGGCCAGGCTTGTATTTCAGGGTGAAATTGTAATTAAAGAGAGCCGCCAGCCAGCGATAGCCGGCCGCAATTAGTTTGGCGGAAGTCATGATATAGGTGAGAGGATTGTTATCTGTCTGCACCTCGAACGACACCCCGTACAGGTAGTCCCGAAGTTTGTCTACAATGGCCCACTTGAGGGCCAAGAACTCGAGTTTGTGCACTGGATAATTCTGCTCGCTGACATTAAGACTGCGGCTGATATACGCAACAGGTCGCAATCCCTCTGGATATTTTTGATGTAACACGGCCCCTAGGCCACTCAGGCTAGCATCCACATGTAGTATGTATGGCTGTTCGGGATTTGCGTAGGCCAGTACAGGAGCTAACGTCAGGCTCTGTTTCAGGTCTGTAAAAGCTTGTTCACACTCGGGTGTCCATTTGTCCCCGAAGGGCTGTCCGGCAGGGTTGGCCTTCGGGCCCGCGTCCACCGGATATATTTTGAGTAGGCCTTTGAGGGCTTTGGCCCGGCGGGAGTACCCCTCCACAAGTCTGCGATAGTAGCCACAGAACCCCAAGAACGACCGCAACTCTCCTACATTGTCAGGGCGGGGCCAGTTGACAACAGCTTCTATTTTGGCGGGGTCCGTGGCAATTCCCTCACCGGACACTATGTGCCCTACGTATGTCACGGAGGTCCGGCAGAACCGGCATTTATGCAAGGAAAGTTTGAGCCCTTCCCGGGCTAATCTATCCAGCACCTGCAAGAGTCGAGCCTCATGCTCTTCCAGGGTTTTCCCGA
This sequence comes from Ascaphus truei, assembly GCF_040206685.1. NCBI lineage: Eukaryota > Metazoa > Chordata > Amphibia > Anura > Ascaphidae > Ascaphus > Ascaphus truei. Next base: position 217,772,032 of record NC_134485.1, read on the forward strand.
AGACTATGATGTCATCTAAATACTCAAAGCATTCTCGGGGGTTCAAGTCCCCTAGAGTCTTCTCCATTAGCCGCTGGAAGGTGGCAGGCACCCCACATATGCCTTGGGGCATACAGGTGAATTGATAGAACCCTAGGGGACAGACGAACGCTGTCTTCTCTTGATCCTTGGGGCTCATGGGGACTTGGTAGTACCCCGACCGAAGGTCCAATACACTGAACCACTGGCTCCCGTGTAATGTATCTAGGGTTTCTTCTATGCGGGGAAGATTATACTGGTCCGGTACCGTTCGATTGTTCAGCGTCCGATAATCCACACATAATCTCACTGTCCAATTCTTCTTTCGCACAACTAATATAGGGGAGGCGTAAGGGCTTCGTGACTCCATGACAATTCTGTTTTCTTCCATTTCGTGGATAGCAGCCCATACATCCTCTACGTCCCTGGGAGCGAGCTGACGGGAACGCTCCAGAAAGGGCTTTTCATCAGTCATCCTAATGGTGTGCTGGGCATTGCGACTACACCCCACATCCATCTCACTTGTAGAGAACACTAATCGTCTTTTTTCCAGCTGTACTCTCAATCGCTCCTTCCATGCTTCCGGCAGTTCGGATGAGCCAAAGTCAAAGTCTAATGGCGCCCCGGAATCTTCCACTCTGGTCGTGTTTACCTGCACGGCTTCATCCACTGAGCTGATGGGAAAATCCTCCCTATTCGTTGACCCACATCGATGGCCAGGGGGAAGAGCGACAGATTCTGTACCATTACAAAAATTCGACGGGGAATGGCGGCGGGCCAACTTCGAAATTCCGGTACAAGGCGATATCCCCGGCGGACATACACTTCAGGGGTGCTTTCTAAAGAGAACTGCTGCTCTTCATCTAATCGTTCAGCGTAGGCACACCAGGCTGGGATCCTCTGCGTCTCCCCTGGAAAAAGTTGGGTCAACCCTCCCCGCCCGCAGAACAACAGTCCGTAGTCTTCCGAGGGAGATTTGGGAATAGCTGGATCGGCTTGAACCAGCTGTAACTGTAGGCTGGACATGGGTAGCTCGTTAGCTTCATGTAAGTAGGCCCGGATGACGGCCTGCACAATATCAGCATTCGTACTGAGGATGATTGGGTACTTGGGCGTATCTTTGAGTTCCGGACACACCAAGGCATCCACCTTCATGGGGTGAGATTTCCCCGTGTTGAGCTGTTGTATCTCCAGGTCCACGGTCACCAGGCCGTCGAAGGGGTAGTCGCCATTACTCAGGCCGCGTACTTTGATATGTTCGGCTGGTCTCAGAGGCCGCTTTTGGAGATGGCGATCATAGAACCCCCGGTATATGATGGTGACTTGGGACCCTGTGTCTAGTAGAGCGGATGAGTAGATTCCGTCCACTAGCACCCGGATCAACTCTACCGGCCCCACGCGGTTACCCTCCTCCGCCGGTTCTTCTCCACCTTAAGGGGTCCCGGGCGCTTCAGTATCAGCCGCATACACCACGCAAACCATGGTCTGTGGGGTGAACTTCTTGGGAGATGGGCTCCGGTGCCGAGATTCGCCCATCCGACAGTCGTAAGATGTGTCCTTTCTTTCCACATTTGTAGCAGGACATATCCCTGGGGGTAGCGCGGCGGTCGTACGGAGGCGAGGTCCATCCCGCGTATTTCGGCCTTTCGGAGCCGGATTTGTCCGGTGGTTCCTCCTTCTCAGCACTCCCTTTTGGTTTAGTGGTCCTGCTGGTCTTAGCCTTCTGAGGGGAGTGCAACATCAGATGCGTCTCGTGCTCTTTGACCTGCTGCAGGAGTTGGATAAACGCGGAGGGGGGGGGCCGTGTGAGATGGTCACGAATCATGCTGGCTATAGGGTGAGTAGGACTGGACCCTCGTAGGTATTGTTTACGGAGATATTCATTCATCTGAGAGAGCGTCACATATTTATGATGCAGCAAAGGTCCCAGAGAGATTTGTACTCCTGCATATAAGCAGACAGATCTTCCCCCTCCTTTTGATTTATGGCATAGTACTTGGCCCACAGGGTGCCATCATCCTCTTTTGCACTATAGGCTTCCACTAGGAACTCGATCATCACACGAGAGGTTAGTTCGGGGTATTGTTCCCGATGAATACTGATCAAGGTGGACGCTGGGGGTCGCAAGCACTCCATGAGTCTTTGCCGTTTCACCACGTCGGTGCAAGATCATTCTTCCATTACTCCCCTAGTGTGTTCCTTCCATGTCTCTATCCCATCCTCCCCCGTGGGCACAGGTAGCGTCCCCGAGAAGGCCTTTAACTTCCGGTAGCTTTGGGCATGGGTGGCTAAAGTAAGGGCTTCTACTAGCGGCGGTAAGCTGGTGGGGGTGGTTAACTGGTCTATCTTGTCATTGAATTTCTGCAGCATATCACTACGCACCCCTGCTCCGGCGGATGTGCTCGACCCGGGATAGCTGGATTCTGACCGGCAACTAGCTGCCTCGCTCTCGGGGTAGTGAGCAAAGGGGAGGGTGGGGTCGTCCTCATCTAGCTCCCCTACATGGGGGTCCTGAAGGGGGTAGAAAACGGGCTACCGCCAGGCGGGGCATTGGGCAGCGGTAGATATATTCGGGAACGGCGGGTTCGAGTAATACCAGGTCTCGCCGGCAGTCCACAAGCAAGGTGTTCCATTTAGAATCTTGGTCTATGAGTACATCTACCAGACGGGCTTTGGCAAAACCCGGGAGTTGTCGTAAGGCCGTTTGCAAAGTCTCTAGGGGTAAGGCCATGGGTACTCTGGTCACAGCTATGGCACGACGGGCAGGCGTGCGCATTTGGCGCGCCCAGTCGCGTATTTCCTGCCGGTAGGAAGGGCCATGGCGGCAATAATTTCATCTCGAGGGGGCACCCCAGGTCTAAGATCTCAACAGCGCCTCCAAATGTAGCCCTGCTTCCTATAGAACGCAGGCCACTAACATATGCTGTATCACCTGTAGGCTCACAGGGCCTAAGTCTCTGCCACGGAGAGCCTGGGGTACTCGCACAATAATTATACTAGGTGCAGCGCCTCCACCTGCGACAGCTTCCGCCAGAGGAGAAGTGGGTCTTCGCAGGACGTATATACTTAAAACACAACCACACAGCAGGATACCTTAACCAATTGACTTTACTTGCATGCAATATCGTACACATATTCATATATCAGCGGTTTTCCCTAGAGGAGACACTCTAAGCAGTGTCACGGCGAATGCCAACCCTCCCGTGTCCCTCCACCGGGTGATCCCACCCCGTGTCCAATCCCCTTGGGATAAGTCCTCCCACCCTCAAGTGAGTCAGATCTCTATTAGTGTGAGTGTGACTGCGCAGCCACTGTGTCCCGAATGGTGCACTTGTAGAATTACCTGCCGGGTACGCCGGTACTGCTACAATCTTCGCAAAGGATCCGTGAGGTGTAGAAGTCATCCTCCCACCCACGTGGAGGTCCGGGGCGATCGAACCCGGACACATGGTGGCTTGCTAGCGGGGTCTGAGCCTAGACCTCCTGCCAAATAGAACAGTCCTGCTATCAATCGTGCGGCACTACGGGAATCCGGAACCTCACTATGGCAAGTCCCTAGCTCCGCTTGTCTCTACTGGGACTCAGGGCCTAACTGGGCCTGGGGCATACGGCCTACGTCGGGGCGGTTGGCCTCCCCTATACCGAAGCTCCATCTCCTCTCCTCTCCAGCCTGCTCTGAAACAATGTGCACGCAACCCCCTCCTTTTCCTTCCCAACTCCCAGCCCATTGGCTCAGCTCTATCACGGGGACCCGCGGGGGCTGCTGGGGCCGGTGTCTCGCTACCTCCCTCCAATTAGCACTCTCCTCTTTCGCGGGCTTATGGCATGCACTCCTGCGCATGCGCAACCTCTGTCTAGGTTAGGTCTATACGGGTGCCAGCCAAAACATGGCGTCTTGCATGACGCAGAGCCTCCGTATCGGAGTACTCTCTACTGCAGCGCACCCTCCCCCACAACAAGGGCGAGAAGGGGAACCCGGCTACATCTTTAAAGTGTATTTTAAGCTTAAAACATTTCAAAGCATATATGGAATTGTGTAAAACTCAACTTTTGATGTAATAAATGATCAAAATGTACAAGATGCATAAAGGGAATATAACTATATACAGTAGGTGCACAAACTGGGAGTAGAAAAATCAAAAATTCTACAGCCAAAAGAATCCCTTAAATATTACACTGATGGACAGTAGAAAATGGAGGGATAACGTTTATCCAGGGTACAAATAATCCCTTTAAAACCATTCTATGGAATAGTAGAAGCAAATATAAAATAATAACGTTTTATTAATATTGAGTAAATGGATACAGTGTGTGAATGTATATATACAATAACGTGTTTAAAATCTTTGTGATGGTGCCTAAAAGAGCGATAGGGATTACTCAGTATGTGGGAAGGGCAAGTTATCCCCACAGGGGGTTAATACTCCCTGAGTATAAACATCACTTCCACAATTAATGACATGAGTGTGGAGTCAAAAAAGATGCAAATACCAAGGATGCAACCATACATATATTAAATGTATCCCGCGTAAAGTTCCAATTGAAAATGAAACAATTCACAGATATTAGCAATAATTTTACTTCAAAAGCTAAATACTAGCAGACTTCAATATCATTCATAATTATGTTGATACATAAAATAGATTTCTCAAAGTTAGATAAAAACCTTATACTTAGTTTCTAAACAATGCTGTTGTAAATAAATTTCTCAGGATATAACAAAGCTTAATTGAAGTCTCTGAAACAAGAGCAGTTGGTGTGCAGTACAGAGTGGCAGCCTGTTACCATAGATGGGTATGTCAATCAGTGTACATATTGTTTAGGAGTATAACAGGGGTATATTACCCTACTTGAGTCACTAGCAGACTCACTGTACACTTACAGTAAACAAATTAATATGCCCTGTTCGTCCCCCACATATTGCGCTATTTACAAATAATCATAAATCAAAGAGAGATCCTGTATCTCTCATATGGAGTCAAGTAGATATAACGCATCATAAAAACATATGGTAAAGGTATACTGTAGCAAAACAGAGTTACTGAAGAAAGAAAAGAACAGCGCTATACAACCAGACATCAATGTTGTGTTGAACTACTCCCGGTGCTGCGGCTCCACCACCGACGTCAAGAATGACATCACTAAAATCCAACGGATCGTTTCATATGAGATCCATGCTTCATCGGTGTAGGAGGAGTCAATTATTACTCCTACAGTTAAACTATAAATATAGGACATATAGAACACCCACAAGCTCATATTGAACCCCCAAAATAACCACAACATATATATAAGCATATAAGTGTCACAGAGGAGTGCTACTGAGCATGGCAATATACATTTAAAACCAGAGACGAACATGAAACACAGACAGAGCTCAATGCACATCCAGCGAAACTTTATACACGGTACAGTGCTAAATATACATGTATTGATATCTATTAAATAAAATGGTCTTTTAGTTTAACATTTTGGCCAAATTGTTGTAAGCCCCTGAGCCACTGCACGGCAGACCAAATCTCAAGGGTCCCTACACTAATATAAATTCTTAATAACCTGTGCATTGCCAGGAAGAATGATTTATAATAAATCTGTCAAAATTAGTTGCAACGTTCTAAGTCTGATTGAAGCTTTTATTAACCTGTACATTACCAGGAAAAGCACTCTGTATTAGATTTGTCACAATCACACTGCAAGCAGGCAAGTTCCCCTGAGAGTGGGAGATGCTATGGAGTGAGCTTTTAACCATTTAAAAGTGGGAGGGGTGAGCTTAAATTAGGTAGGAGGTTGCCACCCTCCAATCAGCCAAGACCAGCTGAACAAGAATTGTAAGACATATAGAACAATATAGCTCATATTGAACCCCCAAAATTACCACAACATATATATAAGCGTATAAGTGTCACAGAGGAGTGCTACTGAGCATGGCAATGTATATTTAAAACCAGAGACAGAACATGAAACACAGACAGAGCTCAAAGCACATTTTTCTATTTCTATTTATTGTTATGATTCAATTGTTTGGAATTTAGATAGCTTGTTTTTAGTACATTTGCGCATTGGCTAGCAGTTTTATTTCTTGATTTGCTGTGTTGGTTAGGTATTTCTTTAATTGTATTCTATTATTTTGGTATAATATAATTTTTATTCTTTAGCTGTTTTGGTGTTTTAATAATTTTATTGATCTGTAGTTGAGGCTTTTTAGTTCTATAATTGTTGTGGTGTTTAGGTGCTTCTTTATTTCTTTAATTAAGAACCCGGGTGGGTTTTGGGGTAGGGTGGGTTAACCCCTTAATTACTATAGTAGATATTAATCGCTAAGGTGATTTAGGGTTAGGGGCCATTAGATTGTATTTTTTCATTTCAAAGTTTTATTTACTTTATGCTGGCTGGCTAATGTTTGCTTTATAATAGACAAATGAGCTATTATCCATATCTGGATAATAGTAATTTTGCCCATTACTGTACTGTATGTGTTGGAGGGGGGGGGGTAGTTATTAGTGTTGTGTTTTTGAATGTTTATTGAAGGTAGCGAGGATGGGTGAAGTTGGTACTTGCGGTAATAAAAGCAAATGTAATTAAGGGGTTAACTCCACCGCAAGCCCCCCACAATGCCTAAACACCCACCAAGGGCCAAATACCACTTTCAACCACCTCCACTACCCACAATAAACATGGCACTGGTAGATAACCCATTCATTGCTGTAGCGGTCGGCTATGGTAATGAAGTTGCCTGTAAATGCATTTTAATTGCATGGGATTCATGCAGGTGATCTCCGGTGCTGATATTAATTGGTATCATCTCCGGAGACTCCGGGCATCAATCCGATGCAGGACAAAAAGCATTTTTTTTTTCTCGCCGCCTTCTCAGCAGCTTCTCCCAAGCCTCACGTCAACTTGAGGATTTTGGAAGAAACTCGCCATTGTAGAGCTGTGATTAATCTTGATAAACTAAGCGAGTCTACTAGGGTTTCAAAACCTTGCGATAAGTACTGTAGCTTATCACCGCCCACTCGGCGATGTGTTTTGGATGGCATAAAAAATGGCGATTCATGCCTTTATTGCGGACTTATTGAGGCTTACTGAATAGCAGTAGGCATTTTGGCTGAAAAGGCCTCAATAAGTGGCTTATTGAGGCTTATAGAATAGGCCCCCATATGTGTTAGTGTGACCTAGATAGCAATTCACACTATCAATCCCTTATCCATTATTTATAATTAAGATTGGTCTATTGACAAAGAAGACAACAAAGTACAGATGTAGTCTGCTTTATCTCCACCCTACCTCGCACATGTGCTGGTGAACTGTGGACCAAACATGGAGTGATCCCAGCCAAATGTAGAGCAGGGAGGGAATTGTACGTATTCCACACGGCATTTATGCAGCCAATCACCCCAGGCACTCGTGTTTATCGTGGTTGCTTTGTTTGAATTTCATGGATTCTGTTTCTTTGTGTGCAATGAAATGAATGAATTGTTATGTGTACAGTACTGTGCTATTGTCTACTATGTCAATTTCAGGTGTTTAAAAACAAGAACACTAAAATGTCATTCGCCTGCACTCACGTCTTAAGGCGGTAAGGTTGGAAGAGATCACACGCCATGACATGGGTAATCCAAGGTATACAAAGCATGAAGTGTTCGAATTACGGCCGTTGCACCTGTACATCAGGATTAAGACAGAGGGGATTCCTGCTTTTTAATGGGACTCCTGCTGTATTAATCTTACCAGGCTGCACCAGTCTGAACTATCTGCACAGTGATAGAAGATGTACAGTAATAGTTCCCTCTCTAACAGGCAATCGTAATGTTTTAATTTTATTTTAATTACATAGTATTGAAGCAGAGGTCTCCATAGCTAATCCACATAAATTTCAGCCCCAGGGACTCCGTGCTTCCAGGGTTACAGGCTCCGGTATTGGGTGCCGGTATTTCCTGCACGTTTAAATGTCCTGGTCACATGACGTGGGAGAATTGAACTTGTATCGCTGGCTCAACTCCCCAGACTGACGGGCAAAGCCCTCATGAGTTGAGCAGTTCCTCCTCAGTCTGAGGAATTGGCCTTTGGGGATACCTTTTATCACCGCAGGAGGGTGGCAGCTGTCTGCTCTTAACAACATATTTCTAGCATTTGGTTTTCTGAAAACTTCTGTTTGAACTTCCCTCTCTTCCAGAAAAATCAAAAAGAACCAGAAGAGGAAGGAAGAAGAGAGGGAGGCAGGCGTCCCGCAAAGAGGAAGAAGTAAATATGAACCAAGTCATGGATGTTATTAACATTTCAGGTCAAGAGCTTACTCCTGCTGAACTGTCACTACTGAGGAAGGGCCTTAAGTATGCTCCAACGATGGATTTTGATTTATTTAATACTGCCATATATATCCATAAATTTGTACGGAAACTAACATTAAAATCTTTTTTCCAGAAACGAACCCAGTCCTCTGAGAAGGAGGAGGGGACGCTTATGGTTTCTGAGGGGAATACCTCTTCATCTTTAGTGGCGTCTGATCTGCCCTCGCAAGGGAATGTGATGGAAGGGGGGGTGATATTGACACCTGGTGTAGATTTTAGAGAGGCCTGTGAACTTCAAGATGTATTGGATTTAGAGGAATTGTTAGGAGACAATGATGAGGACCGACAGTATGACGGTTTTCCAGAACTTAGTACATGGAAGTCTGACTTTAAAAGAAATTCATTATTCTATCCTCAGTTCGCCAAGAGTCCGTTTCTAACGACTTTTGAGAACCTGGTTATAAGAGACTTGCGGATTTTGGCAGATGGGGTGTCATTCTCAGGGGCAACTAATTTGAACCAAGGGGAAAAGCAGGCATTATTATCTTTACAGAAAAATTCCACGATAGTGATTAAGAATGCAGATAAGGGAGGGGCCGTGGTAGTGCAGAGTAGGACTGGCTACCTCAAGGAAGCTTATCGGCAACTTGGGGACACCCCTACATACTCTGCACTACCAGGGGACACCACTGAAGGGTTTATGGAAGTTTTCAAAGAATTGTTAGAAGTTGGAGAAATCACACAAGTCCTGAGTAAAACAGAAAGCGTTTACTTATGGAATCCATACCCTGCCATTCCTGATTTTTACCAGCTCCCAAAGGTCCATAAGACATTGGTCGACCCTCCGGGGAGGCCAATCGTGTCATCTATTGGATCTTTGGGAGATGGTCTCTCCAAATATATTGATCGGTTCTTGCAACCATTTGTGAAGGGGTTGCCTTCCTACCTGTTGGACTCGGGGGACCTGATTAAAAATCTTGGTTCAGTCACCTGGGGCCCTCATTCCATATGGGTTACCATGGATGTTACCTCTCTGTACTCAGTCATCAAACACGATCAGGGGGTGGCGGCTGTCAACCACTTCATCGGGGGTCAAGATAGCAATCAATTTCACACAGCGTTCATTTTAGATTCTATTAATTTTTTACTCACACACAATAATTTTCTTTTTGATCACAAATTTTATTTACAAATACAGGGCACAGCTATGGGCACGAGTTTTGCACCGGTGTATGCAAATTTGTTTATGGGGTGGTGGGAATCACAGTTCATTTTCACGAGCACTAATCCATATCGGCAGTTTATCACATTTTACAGGAGGTTTATTGACGACCTCATCATGATTTGGGAAGGTGATATAGACACGTTGCACAGGTTATTTGAGTATATTAATTGTAATGATAATAATTTGATGTTCACCAACAATTTTAATGAACATCACATTGACTATCTGGACCTTCAGTTATTCATTGATATGAATAGAGAAATTCAAACAGAAGTTTTCAGAAAACCAAATGCTAGAAATATGTTGTTAAGAGCAGACAGCTGCCACCCTCCTGCGGTGATAAAAGGTATCCCCAAAGGCCAATTCCTCTGACTGAGGAGGAACTGCTCAACTCATGAGGGCTTTGCCCATCAGTCTGGGGAGTTGAGCCAGCGATTCCAACAGAGGGGGTACAACAGTAAAAATATAACCAGTACCCTTCAGGAAGTGGCATCTGTAAATAGAGAGGATTTATTATACCCCCCGCAGGTGGACCCAAGAGCAGATGGAACCTCCTGGATGGGAGCCTCAAAGATTGTGTAAAGGAAGGACCCCGGTTTTTGTATCATAGGGCCAAAACTATAGCTACGTATGTGTCTCCAAGTTATGTAGCCTCATCCCCGACAGGGAGGAAATTTATCACTAAAGGGTCATACAGATGTGGAGGCTGCAAAATGTGCCAATTCATGCCACCTGCTAGAAATTTCTCAGCCTCTCCCAACAGTAAAAAATTCCCTATCAAATCATTTATTAATTGTGACACTCAGTATGTCATTTACCTGTTGACCTGTGGGGGCGGGATTAACTATGTAGGGAGGACCACGAGACCTTTGAAATGCAGAATACTTGAACATATCAGACTGATTTAAAAACGGGACTGGTCGCATCCAGTCTCGAAGCATGTCTCTCAGTGTGAAAAAGGGGGCATCAAAGGCCTCACTGTAAGAGGCATTGAAAAAGTATTTGCTAGTGAGAGAAGGGGCGATCTGCTCAATGTTCTAGATCGCAGGGAGGCATTTTGGATATTTATGCTTCAAACAAGAACCCCCTGCGGTCTGAACGTCGAATGGAATCTCAGCCATTTCCTCAAATATCAGTAGAGGGGTAATAGTTTTCTGATTCTGTAAAGACCCCGCTGTTTCTTGACCTCATGTACTGTTTCTTCGAATTAAATACTGTTTCTTTGAATTAGATATTATTTAAGGATAAATTGATTTGGATCTTAGATTTGCATATGATCCATACTCTTTAATGTCATACGATTTTATACTTAAATTGATTTTTTATGTATTGAATATAGTGATTATAAGTTAGTGATATTGTTGATTCATCCCTCCATATTTTCTTTACTCCATGGGGAGTTCATCAGATGATTTTATTCGATCGATGAGTGTCATTTAGTTGACTGTTTCTGGTTAATTAAAATATGTTTGTTGTGCATAAATTATGTGGTCACTAAAATGTTTTTGTACTTAGTGACACCGTTTTTTTCATTCTTGGTATTGTTCGCTATACATGGAGCAATTCTTGCCATATACCCAAGATGTATGGGGTTTCTTGCAACCATTGGGACAAAGCAGTTCTTGTTTAAATGATATATTGTTATTATGGTCGATATAGGTTGCAGCTAGGCTGCTTAGTATACTGTGCTTTGGGCATTTCAACGCCTGCTTGTGCCATCGCGTGGAGTCCCGGAGGGTGGGCGTGCCCTCAGAACAGACAGCTTTCCTATTGGTTGGTCGGTGGCACGCTTGGACCAATCGAGGCTCTTGGTGATGTCACGGGGGCGGGACTTGCTGTCCGTTCACAAGCCTGATTCGGCGGTCTTTTCACTTGGTAGGCAGGTGCGTGGCGGCATAGAGTTAATGCGTTTTTACCCACAGGCCTCTGTACCTGGAGCAGGGGCGCTCATCATGACGTCACGTGCACACACATTTGGCCCTGGAGTTGTGGCACTTGATTTGGCGTCACGCGCATGCGCAGTGGGGAGCGACCCGATCCCAACAGGTTTGTGATATTTTAGTTAATTAAACGAGGGGGTATATAAGACAATCAATTGCTCCATAGATCAGACTCCTTGATAAAGGACCTACCGGCCCGAAACGCGTAGGAGGTGCGTTTTTGTCCCCATGGGGGTTTTCATTGTATCCAGTCATGTACTGAAATAAAGGACATTTATTTTTATTCCACCTAGCTCCCTGGCTGTGCGCCATTTGCTGCTGTTTGTTGCTGTCTCTTGGATGGTACCCTGTTTTTTCATTCCTTGTTCCTGAGATGGCAGGCAAAGTATTAGAGATAAGGAAAAATTAGATGTATTAAACAAATGATTTGCCTCTGTGTTTACCAGGGAAGAATCAATTGCATTAGTAGTGCCGCAAGAGGAAGCCACAACCTCTGTCAAACAGTATATGTACAGTAAAACAACATTATAACTATCTTTAAATCATTATTATAGATACAACACAATATATGTGTGTGTGTGTGTGTGTGTGTGTGCGCGCGTGTGTGTGTGTGTGTGCGCGTGTGTGTGTGTGTGTGTGTGTGTGTGTGTGTGTGTGTGTGTGTGTGTGTGTGTGTGTGTGTGTGTGTGTGTGTGTGTGTGTGTGTGTGTGTGTGTGTGTGTGTGTGTGTGTGTGTGTGTGTGTGTGTGTGTGTCAGTCAATATGCCAGTCAATATTCAACCTGCCAATCTAAAAAAAAAGGCTCAAATTAGAAACACATAAAATTTGAATAAAAGAAAATGCCAATGCAAATGCCAACCTCCAAAAAAATGCCAATGCAAATGCCAATGCAAATGCCAACCTCAAATACAATGACAATGGGAATCACAAAACAAGCAACAAACAAACGACATTTACATTGGAATAAAAAAGTTATGCCAATACAAATGCCAAAAAATAAAAATGCAACATTAAATAAAATACAATCCATGTTTTTCTTACTTTTGATGTCTTCACCCACTGAATCAGACTCCAGCAGCAACAGCAGCAACAGCAGCAACAACTCCTGGTCCACAACGTAATTATATATTGCAATGTTTGCAAAAGTCTGGCAAAAATCACTGACACTCTTGCCAAATTCTGACAAAATTTGAACATCTGTGAGCTCTTTCTTTTGCAAAATATGTTTAAGAAAGAAAAATGTAAGAGAAAGTGACAAAACATTTTGAAAAACATATTTGTAGACAGTTGCACATATTTGAAAAATCTCTAAACTCTACCTTCTTGGCTGTTTTATAGTGGAAATAAAACCCACTAAAAGTCATTGTGTAACTTTTATTTTGACATTTTAATTTACTATTGTTATTGCTATATTCTATAATGCAATTTATCCAATTTGCACAACCAAAAAAATGATGTTACCTCTTATGGCAGATTTTTGTATTTCTTTATTTTAATTTAAGATTTTTTACCAGGAAGTAATATATTGAGAGTTACCTCTCGTTTTCAAGTATGTCCTGGGCACAGAGTTATCAAAAATACATGGTTACATTAAAAGAACAGTATTATACAGTCAATTCACAGACATTTCATAGACAGATAGAGTTGGAAAATCGGGTACAGGGGATAAAGGGCTTGTGAGTTTCAGAATGTAATAGAGCAGCTTTAACATCACTTTAACATCACCAAACATCAGCAAAGGGCTCATACCCTTTGGCTGCCTTTAGCTGCGTCAAAGGTTGTCCACCTGTGGGGCAACGTAGATGTACACTGGGGTGGTTGAGATTCAATGCAGCTGTGAACAAACAGTTCTTTGTGTCCTCTTGGCTCATTAACATTCCAGTGGGTGGTGTTTACAAAGTACAAGCAAATGTTACCCTTAGCACGCTGGTCCTGTGCAGAGGGAAGCAGCTCTTGGGGAGCCCCATCAGGCTGTCCGCCATTGGGGCAACGCACATGTACACTGGGGTGTTTGATATTCAATGCAGCTGTGAACAAACAGTTATTTTGCACTGCAGCAACAAGAGATTCTCTGTAGAGGTACTAACTGGCGCAGCAGGGGCAGTTGAAGGATATCACAGGCTCCATTACCTGGTGGCAGTACACAGGGCTTGAGGCCCTAAGCACCCCTCATCAGCACACCTTACTCCTAACAGGGCAAGGCCTCTGCAAACTGCTATCAAGGAGAGGCTATACTGGTGCTTCCTCCAGGCAGGGAAGTGAGCACAGAATGTCGTAACATCAGTGTAAACTGTAGATCTACAGTAGGCAAACAAACTGATATCCTACTACTTTATGATTATAATCCATCTTGTGCAGGATGAGATGAAGCCAAACAGAATAATACATCACTGATGTTAGTGTCATACAATATGTTTAATGATATCATGTTCCCTGGTACAATACCTAACTCCACGTTTTACTTAAATCAGAGAAAATGTCTCAGGTGCTCTCGTTATACCGTGAGTGACAGCCATCAAATAATGTTTACTGTTAGAGTGTTTTTCTCCAGGGACATTGCTATTTTCACTGTAATAAATTATAAATTATATTTCTTGACTGTAAGATGGAATGCAATATATAACTGCCTGCTTGCTTGACAGCAGGCCATGAAGATTGTCTCACTATTCTGATGACACACATATGTTGAATCATATTTTACGCTACTGTACACTTCAGCTTCCCTGACTTAAAAAGAACAAAAAAGTTAATGCATTGTTACATACAGTTACGAGTGTGCATATTTACAGCAAAATCAACCTTTTATTAAAATACATATATTCCTACACTCAAGCACCTGAGCACAATACATGTTCACCACATTTCTTCTCTATTTCTTCTGGAATAAAGTTTAATTGCAAATACAGTATGGTAAAACATTTGATAAAAAGGACTTAAGAAGGAGGACTGAAGAAGATTCACATAATGTATAATTTGGCTCTATTACAGTTTACCTTTTAATTATTTCAGTTTATCTCTTTTTAATTATTTCCTTTTATTAGAGAAGGATTCCCCAGTAATCAAGAATACAACTGGGACAAGAGGAAAGCAATATAACTAATAAAATATGCAGCTGAAACATGCTCAACATACATTAAGTGATTTACTGACATCAGCAGATTCAAAATGTAATAATTTTTATAGTGTTCTGTAATGCCCCGTATAAATAGTATCAGATTTTGATATTGTTTCTTCTATTGATTTACATAATATTGGTTCTTTTCTGTAGAACATTATCTAGTCAGTTTCTCTTTAGAGGTAAAAAAAAAGATCCATCTTTCACATCAAAGTTGAGGCCTGGAGTGTATTTCTGTAGCTTTATAAAGTTGGTGTCAAATAGAATGGGTGTTTCAAAACAATCGCCAACTTCTGGCAAAGTTCAGTAGGAGTGTGACAAAAAAGGCTGCTAGAACAGCAAGCAAGGTTGAAGGTCACCAAAAATACAAAGGCCACAAGAATAGGGGGAAAAAAAACAGTAAAGTATTATGATTATAAGAAACATTCGAAACCACAAAAAAACACAATAAAACTCAAATTTAAAGGGTTTATATACATGTCTTCACAGAAGAAAGAGAATGTGAAGGTATATGTAAGCACTTATAATAAATTACAATAGATATCTATGGTGGTAAAAAGAGATAAACAATTTTACAGTTTTTAATCCTGTACAGTGATACAATAGGCAATTGTGTTAAATGATGTGGTGAAAAAATGTCAAAAAATATATAAAATATGACTTCTACAAACCTTTCCCTATATTCTAAATGCTGTTTATAAAATTCAAGGAATTATTTGAGGTATCTTTAGATGAACACAAAATCTCCAAATCAATAGGGGCCAGTAGAAAAAAAAAGATGGGGGAAAACAGAATATATAATAGTATAGTATTTTCACATTTGGAGAAAACATGTGAAAAAAAAGATTTTGAACTCACAATAACTCTTGATCAATTGCATGTAAGTGTTATCTCCCTATTGTTACACTGGTCTCTTTGCTATATTCATTCACAGGTCTCATGCTCAGTAAAAAAAAATAGCAATGTTGAAAATTAATTACCAATCCATCAAGTACCAAATACACTCTAAAAATGATACATTTTTAACATTGCTTAATTTTCTACTAAGCAAAGACTTGTGGAGGAGCAGAGCAAAGAGACCAGTGGTACATCTGGGAGATAACACAAAAGAAACTGATCAAGAGTTTGTTTAAGATTGTAAATCCTTTAATTTCACATTTTTTTACTTAGTTTGAAAAGCTAAAACTATTATATAGTTTATTTCCCCGCCAATCAGCCATTTAATCTGAGGTTCTACAGTACAGATATCATAATAGTCCAAACACGCTGCTTAGGGAATTGTTGATGAATATCATATATTAAGCAACTTACAAATTGCATATCATCCTGTAGACCAGTGTATCTCAACCGGTGTGCCGGAAAACCGACTGTAGGGTGCCATGAAGGTGTTTCACATGTACAACTTATCATCAAGTACAACGACTGATGAAGCCGCTCTGGTAAAATCCATCTGGTTTTGGAACTTTTTTTTAGACTTTGAGGCTACCGTTTAAAGTGTTGCAGTGCTAAAAGTTTTAAACTAGCAGATACAGAAGCAGGGAGATAGTGAGGAGTTGTACCAGATTCTACATTATTAGCCATTTAATGCTTGGCAAATCATTCCACAAGGAATTCAATCTGGGGAAAAATTCTTAAAATTGTTACTGAGTGCTTATGTGCATGTCATTACCCAGAATCCCTGTCTGCAATAGAAGCATTGTATGCTAAGCGATTATGGGCAAAGATAGGGTTGCAGACCTGTCTGAGACATGCGAATATACCCACAAGTGGTATTTTTATTTACAACAAATTCATTTAGAACAGTTTCTCACATCCCTAGTTGTAATAGTATCATGCTGCAGACTTTAATTTATTTTATTATAAAATATACCGGAAATGACAACCCCAAAAATGTTTGAATCGCTAAATTCAAGTAATTGGAATCTGAAATTCATTAAAAGTGAAAATCCGCAATTTTTCTATAATTCCACAAGTGAGATATTGTATTGTATTGTATGTCTTTATTTATATAGCGCCATTAGTGTACATACACTACCGACACACTTTATTAAAGTGTGGCCGGTACCGCAAGCCGGGAGATTTACCGGCTTGCTAGTGGCCGCCCCTCGGCGTGCCGCGCGTCATAGACACGCGGTCACGCGTCTTCAGGAGCGTGCGCCCCCTGCACGCGTGTCCAGGGGCTCCCCGAGGGAGCCCTGGTGTCCCGCGATCGCGGGACAGCGGCAGGGGGTTCCGGGGGACCCGGCGGACCCGGCAGCGGTAGGGAGAGCGCCCCGATCGGAGGGCGCTCTTCCGCTGCTTCGGCACGCGCCCGTCACTCTCGGGCGCGCGCCAGGCTACTGCTGCGGCCAGGAACGGGCAAATGCTCGAATAAACTTGGCCGCAGCAGTAGCGCTTCACAGTAGTAATACATGTGGTAATCAAATAAATAACAGATAATATAAATAACAGATCATGGGAATAAGTGCTTTAGACATAAAAGTAACATTTCGGAAGAGGAGTCCCTGCCCCGAGGTGCTTACAGTCTAATTGGTAGGTAGGGAGAACGTACAGAGACAGTAGGAGGGAGTTCTGGTAAGTGCATCTGCAGGGGGCCAAGCTTATGTATCATGTGTTCAGAATATCCACAGTGCTATTCATGTGCTTCTTTAAGCAAGTGTGTCTTAAGGTGGGTCTTAAAGGTGGCTAGAGAGGGTGCTAGTCGGGTACTGAGGGGAAGGGCATTCCAGAGGTGTGGGGCAGTCAGTGAAAAAGGTTTAAGGCGGGAGAGGGCTTTAGATACAAAGGGGGTAGAAAGAAGACATCCTTGAGAAGAACGCAAGAGTCTGGATGGTGCATACCGAGAAATTAGGGATGAGATGTAAGGAGGGGCAAAAGAATGTAAAACTTTAAAAGTGAGGAGAAGAATGGAGTGTGAGATGCGGGATTTGATCGGAAGCCAGGAGAGGGATTTCATGAGGGGAGATGCTGAGACAGATCTAGGAAAGAGTAGAGTGATTCTGGCAGCAGCATTTAGGATAGATTGTAGGGGAGACAGGTGAGAGGCAGGAAGGCCGGACAGCAGGAGGTTACAGTAATCAAGACGGGAGAGAATGAGGGCCTGAGTCAGAGTATTAGCAATCGAACAACAGAGGAAAGGGCGTATCTTAGTTATATTGCGGAGGAAAAAGCGACAAGTTTTAGAAATGTTTTGAATGTGAGGGGCGAATGTGAGAGAGGAATCGAATGTGAACCCTAGGCAGCGTGCTTGGGCTACTGGGTGAATGATTGTAGTTCCAACAGTAATGTGGAAGGAGGTAGTAGGGCCAGGTTTGGGAGGAAGTATGAGGAGCTCTGTTTTAGCCATGTTGAGTTTAAGGCGTCGGAGGGCCATCCAGGATGATATAGCAGAGAGACATTCAGAAACTTTGGTTTGTACAGCAGGTGTAAGGTCAGGTGTTGAAAAGTATATTTGTGTGTCGTCGGCATAGAGGTGATAATTAAACCCAAAAGATGTTATTAGGTCACCTAGAGAGAGTGTGTACAGAGAAAAGAGAAGAGGTCCCAGGACAGAGCCGTGGGGTACCCCCACAGAGAGATCAATAGAGGAGGAGGAGGTGTTAGCAGAAGAGACACTAAAAGTACGATGGGAGAGGTAGGATGAGATCCAGGATAGAGCTTTGTTCCGAATACCTAGAGTATGGAGAATGTGGAGGAGAAGAGGGTGGTCCACGGTGTCAAATGCTGCAGAGAGGTCGAGTAATATGAGCAGAGTGTAATTAATGACCTCTGTCTTTGGCAGCATGGAGGTCGTCAGTTATTTTAGTGAGGGCTGTTTCCGTGGAGTGAGCAGTGCGGAAGCCAGATTGTAGAGGGTCTAGGAGAGAATAGGTGTTGAGAAAATGAAGCAAGCGAGAGAATACAAGACGTTCAAGTAGTTTAGAGGCAAAAGACAGGAGGGAGACAGGTCGATAGTTAGAAAGACAGGTAGGGTCAAGCTTGCTGTTTTTGAGTAATGGTATGACTGTTGCATGTTTGAAGGAGGATGGAAAGGTTCCAGAGCAGAGGGAGGAGTTAAAAATGTGTGTAAGCGTAGGGATTATAGTAGGAGCTAGAGGTATTAGGAGATGGGAGGGAATGGGGTCAAGAGGGCAAGTGGTAGAGGGAGAAGAGGAGATCAACAGCGACACATCCTCCTCTGAGACAGTGGAAAAAGACTCAAGGAAGGCAGGAGGAGAGTTAGGAAGAGGTGTAGGATGGGGGGAAGAAACAGAGGGGATGTTCTGCCGTATGGATTCCACCTTTTCCTTAAAATAGTCAGCAAAGTCCTGAGCGGAGATGGAGGAAGGAGAGGCAGCTGAGGGTGGTTTGAGTAGAGTATCAAAGACAGAGAACAGTCGGCGTGGGTTTGACTTGTGCATGTTGATTAGTGCAGAAAAGTAGGCTTGTTTAGCTTGCGAGAGGGCAGAGTTGAAACAGGATAGCATAAATTTGTAGTGAAGGAAGTCTGCGAGAGTGTGAGACTTCCTCCAGAGGCGTTCAGAGGAACGAGTGGAGGAACGCAGCATGCGCGTGTGGGAATTTAGCCAGGATCTAGGGTTAGAAGGGCGAGGGCAGCAGAGAGAAAGCGGGGCATGTAGATCAAGAGACGAGGACAAGACAGAGTTGTACTTTCTGACCAGGTTGTCAGGGTCTGTAGCAGAGCTGAGAGAGGAGAGGGAGGAGTGTAAAGTGGACTCAAAGTCATGTAAGTGAATAGAGCGCAGGTTTCTGCAGAACCGGGGGGTAGATGGAGGTGGAGAAGGGGAGAAGCGAGATAAAGAGAATGAGATGAGATGATGGTCAGAGAGAGGAAAAGGGGAAATGGAGAAATCAGAGAGAGAGAGAAGTTTTTAGTGAAAAAGAGAGAAGTTATATTTTATACATAACCCTAAGGATGTATAATGTGATATAAATTCACCTTGTACCCTTCTCCCTAATATTAATCTATTTATAAATGTAATTTGTAATCAATTTACTAGAATATTAATGTTAGTCTTACATTGTTCTTACCATACACTGTCCTCAGCAAAGTTATTTTAGACATTATCGTAAGGACTAGAGTCCAGTGCTAAATGTATTCATCGTAACAGTAGCTTTAAGTGGACTTTTATCCTTATTAGCTCCATTATATCTCCCATGTAAATACTACAAATATATGGGGGATTAACAGCAGTGTCTGCAATCAATTTGGAAGCAATTACACTGCTATACAGGATTCTCCAATCATTGGCCACAGAATATCCTGTCACAGGGTATATTTATAGTTTTAAAACCAGAGACGAACATGAAACACAGACAGAGCCCAATGCACATCCAGCGAAACTTTATACACAGTACAGTGCCTAAATATACATGTATTGATATCTATTAAATAAAATGGTCATTTAGTTTAACATTTTGGCCAAATTGTTGCAAGCCCCTGAGCCACTGCACGGCAGACTAAATCTCAAGGGTCCCTACACTAATATAAATTCTTAATAACCTGTGCATTGCAAGGAAGAATGATTTATAATAAATCTGTCAAAATTAGTTGCAACATTCTAAGTCTGATTGAAGCTTTATTAACCTGTACATTACCAGGAAAAGCACTCTGTATTAGATTTGTCACAATCACACTGCAAGCAGGCAAGTTCCCCTGAGAGTGGGAGATGCTATGGAGTGAGCTTTTAACCATTTCAAAGTGGGAGGGGGTGAGCTTAAATTAGGTAGGAGGTTGCCACCTCAGCCAAGACCAGCTGAACAAGAATTGTAAGACATATAGAACACCCACAAGCTCATGTTGAACCCCCAAAATAACAACAACATATATATAAGCGTATAAGTGTCACAGAGGAGTGCTACTGAGCATGGCAATGTTAAACTAAAAGACCATTTCATTTAATAGATATCAATACATGTATATTTACCAATCAATACAAAACAAGCATTTGCCAAAAAAATCATTGCCTGTCACTGTATTTATCTGTACCCTGCACAGATTAATATATTAGCAGTCAATTGGCAATGAAAAACATAAAAAGAAATAAATACAATAAAAAAACTTGAAAAAAGACATTTAAATACATTCAATATTTATCTTACCTTTAGAATTCTTCACCCTCTTATTCCCGGTGTGTCAGGAAGCTCTCGACCCGCAATGTCATCACCCACAATCCATCTTCATCCACCTTGAAGAACAGCATCAGGTACCAAAATCTTCTTTCTTCCATCTTCTTTCTCCTTCTTCTATTTTCATCTGTCATTATTTTCTTCTTTTCTTTAGTCTTCTATCTTCTTTCAATCCAAAACCCCATGGAAAATCCAAAACGGATGTTGCCACATCGAAATGTTCTGCTAAAATGAGACGAACAGGCATTATATTGGGCCTTTGTCTGTGACGTCACATTTTAGAGTCAGTTGATACAGCTCCAATCTGATAGGATGCTGTATCATGTGCCCGCCTCTTTTTTTAAATGGATGTGACGTCATCTACAAGGGAGATACGCTACATCCTTAAAACCACATGGCTGACATCACATGGTATTACAGCCAATGGGATTGAAGACATTCCCATTGGTACCTGTACCATGTGATGTTGCCTTCTAAAAAGGATGTGACATCATCCCTTAAAGTGATGTCACATCCATTTTAACTAATGGACCATATCACATAATACAGGAGCCTTGGAGATGATGTCACAGCCTTAAAAAAAGGCAGGTCACATGATGCAGCGTCCAATCGGACTGCGTCTGTACCATCTGACCCTAAAATGTGATATCACAAGCCCTCTATAAGGCTGTACGGCACATTTTAGTGGAAGATCTCGACATGGCAACATCCATTTTGGATTTACCATGGGGTTTTGGATCGAAAGAAAGAAGATAGAAGATTAAAGAAAAGAAAAAAATAAAGAAAGATGAAGATAGAAGAAGTAGAAAGAAGATGAAAGAAAGAAGATTTTGGTACCTGATACTGTTCTTCAAGGAGGATGGAGACGGGTTGTGGGTGATGTCACTGGTCAAGAGCTTCCTGATATGTTGGGATTTGGAGGGGGAAGACTTCTAAAGGTGTAAGGAAGCAGGGCTTTTACAACCCATCCTTACCTTCTCCGTTGGCCGTCGCTGCTGCTCCTCCTCCTCCACAGCAGTGTCCCCGCTGTGAGATTGCTCCGTTTACGTCTGCACTGACGTGGCCACCATATTGCCGGGACACCCGCGGGATGAGCTTACACTGCGCGCGTCCCCGCCTATAATTTATTCACTCTACTGCCTGCCTGGCCATGCCCCCTGACACTCGCTCCAGCCACACTCCCGCCCTCCTACTTCACAGCTGATGCCTGGCAATCATTTCAACGTGCACCTATCTCTATGCGCTCCACAGCACACCTCTGCTCCACTTCCCTCTGTGCTTCACCTTTATTACCCCAGTTCTTTCCTGGAATCATTGCTCTGTATAGCCTCTGCTAACCTTGTGTGGTTCTCCTCTTGCTTGCTTTTGTGCTGCTCAGGTTTTGACCCGGCTTGGCTTATGACTCCTTCCCTGGCTCTTGTCCCCGGCTTCCACCTCACTACGCTGATTCTCTCGTCCCTCGATCTTGGCCCGAACCTCGACCTCCCGGACCTCTCTCATCCTCGACCCTCGGCTACGGCACCAACCACGTTTCTCCTTTTCCCGGATCCGGCAAGTACCTATTACTATAGCTATAGTCCCCTGGCCTGGCTATGCCTATACCACACTCCGGACACGCTCCATCTGCTGCGGGTGCATGTTACTAAACATCCCACCTCAGAAAAGGGATGGGTCTGGTCTGCGGGCAGCACTACCGTGACAAAAGTTAAGATAAATATTGAATGTATGTAAATGTCTTTTTTCAGTTTTTTTGATTGTATTTATTTATTTTTATATTTTTTATTGCCCATTAACTGCTAATGTATAAATCTGTGCAGGGTACAGATAAATACAGTGACAGGCAATGCATTTTTTGGCAACTGCTTGTTTTAATTTGATTGTTATTTTTTCTATTTCAGTGTATTGTTTTGATTTTATTTTTTGGAATTTGGATGACTTGTTTTTTGTAAATTTTAGGGTTGGTTAGCAGTTTACATTAATGAATTGCTTTGTTGGCTATTGGTTTTATTTATTTAATTGATTTGTTGGCTAGTGCTTTTATTTCTTGAATTGGTTGGATAGGTGTTTATTTAATTGTATTCTTATGTTTTGGAATACCATAATTGTAATACTTTTGCTGTTTTGGTGATAGATACATTTTATTCATGTGTACTATTAGGCAGTTTAGTTATTTTATTGTTGTGGTGTATAGGTACTTGTGTATTTCTTGTATTATTGTGTATTTTTCAGCTTGATGAATTTTTTTATAGGTTGGCCATTGACTACAACAGTGGCTTATCATGCCTTATTATATGGGTATGATGTACCACGGTGTCATTCAATGGGTAGAGGGTGGGTATAGTGTTCCGTGGGTGGGTGGTAAGGCCTCCTGGGTGGGAAGCAGGGGAGGGTGGTTTAACCCCTTAATTACTATAGCGGTTATTAATTGCTAAGGTGATAAAGGGGTTAGGGGCCATTAGATTGTATTTTTTCACGTACTCTTGCAGGCAACTGAGTACATTGACCTGCAGTATGCTGATGAGGATGCCCTTCATGATGGCAGAAATAAGTAGAAAGTTTTATTTACTTTATTCATGCTGGCTGGCTAATGTTTGATTTTATATTGGGCAAATAAGCTATTATCCATATGTTGATTATAGTAATGTTGCCCATTACTATATGTGTTGGGGGTGGTTGTTGGGGGTAGAGGAGGTGGGTAGTAGGGTTGTTGTGTTTATTTTTGTTTCTTGGGGTAGAGGGTTTGGGTGAAGGGGGTAGAAACCCAAGGGTGGGTGTTTAGGCCTACCGGGGGGGTGGGGGTAGCGGGACTGGTTAACGCCTTCATTAATATAGGCCTAACCACCGACCCTGGGACTACTACCCTCTTCATCCACCCCCTCTGCAAAAAGAAACAGGCTATTGAGGTTTAACCACTTCATTGCCTTAGTGTCTAGCCGCTAAGATAATGAATTTGTTTTAATAAAAAAATATAATACTAGTGTACGTGAGCAGGGGGTCACCGGAGGAGAACTTCCGCGTATTTCAGTTCCGCGGACCCCTGCTTCCCGCGATACAGGCCCAATAATAAAGCATCATTTAAATGTTTTGCATCACGTGACCGTAGAATTTAAATGCATAGGAGATACTGGCACCCCATAATGGGGCCTTAATCCAAGGAAGCAGGGGGACCCCAGAGCTGAAATCAACATAGTTCTGTTCCGGATACCCCCTGCTCACGTACACTAGTATTACATTTTTTATTAAAATTTTGCGATTGCTGTCGAGATAAGCTCTGGCCAGATCGCTGCAGGCCACTGGGTGAGCTCTTTTAAGATAGACCAAAATCACATCGCTTGCTAATGTACTCGCCAGTTTTGGGCATTTTGCTACAGTATCGCAGGTATTCGAGGCTTTCTGAATATCGTGATAGCAACACTCAAAAAACTGGCGGCATACAGCCGCGGCCCTTTTTATTCTCCAACATCTACGAATTTTTTCAGGTTTTTTTTCCGAATGCCACGCACTTTACTGCACTTCACCACGTTCATGCCGCATTCTGACCGCATTTATTCCGCATTCATGTTGCATTCACACCCGCGGTTGATGCGCGGTTGATGTGTTTATTGATAATGGTTCGGATTTAATTGGTTGCAATTCTTCGCGTATCCGCCAGATGGCAGATATTCATGAATTGTAATGCGCATGCGCTTCAGTAATGTGTCGACTTGCAGGTGTTTAAAAAAATACCACAGTGGTCCATTGTAAATTGGCCTTGGGACTGAAGAAATTACAATAATGTATCAATTTAGGCTTTTCATATTAAAAAAAGACAAGCACAGTTTCTGGTCTGGTGTTATTGTCCTGAGAGTCCCGCTATGAGTGCACAACTGCAGTCCGTGTTCCAAAAACCCGACAGAACGTACGCTTATTTAATATGGGCCGCGATCAATGCAACAGATGATAAGATGGAAACAGTTGTTCAAATTTATCAGTATTTTATCGAAAACTATGACTTTTACAAATTTTCGCCAGATGCTCATGTGTGGAAGCGTGCAATAAGGAAAAAGTTATGTAGCGATCCATGTTTTTCTCGTATTGATCCCGATGTTATTGGAGGGTATTGGTGTGTATCACCGGGTTTTTCCCTTATCTATGATCATGGAGACTGCAAAAGGTGAAAGGTCGTGTTAAAACCAACTAAGAAACGTCAGTCGCAGGCACGCAATGCGACTGCGGCAGTTTCCAATAACGGTCCGACCGTCAGTGAAAACCTGGTGACCGGCAACCCTTGCTGTCTGTCCCCGCCTGGATACCTGCAGCCTGAGCCGGATTTTGCGTACTGATTCGAGCAAGCTTGCATGTACCTGAGCGATTTCCAGCCTCATCAGCTGACTACAGGTGTAGTAGTCCCGATGTCATCTGTCAACGACGTGTATGATCAAGAATACGTGACTGGCAGTGGCTCGGCGCCAGCTGATTGGGAAATTCTATGGTGAGTAATGTTGCCGTATTTTATTCTGTTTTTTTTTATTTTGAAAATATCAATGCGATTCAAAGGTCAAGCGATTCTCCTGTAAGCAATATCATTGGCTGAGCAGCTTCTACTGTAGATACTGCTCAATTGGTGAAAAGCTAGGCGCATGCGCATTGGAACCTTCTTGAAACGCATATGCGTGTCATCACATCGATGGTAGGCGCATGCGCATGTGAACAGGAGACGCGCCCCGAGAAAATTATTGGTGGGACTGACTGTGGGAACTTTTTTGGGGACTGACTGACCATTACAGTAAAACTTTTACTTTTTTTTTGTTCCTCAGAAAAGAAAACTTTGTCATCTCATGCGGAAAACGGCAAATGGAGGGATTTTGATGGATAATATCGCTTTGTGTTACAATGCCTGCACATTGCTGAATCTGAGTAAAAAAAAAACAAGTACCGGAGTCTACAGTTTAGTGGCCGTTGTTATTGATTAGGATAGAATACCTGAAACAGTATGCTGTTGTTTTCAGACCGTATACAATACTTTTTTTATATATACTGTATAATAAACCCGCAAAAATAAAAAGTATGCATTTATTCTACAAGTATTCCAGTACATTTGTGTATTCTATACCCATACAGCATGTATTGTTTTAATACACTTGTGATGTACAGTACTGAGCATGCCTACAGTATACTGCACAGTATGCCTGGACAGTACTGTACATTCTAGAAACACTGTATTTTGTTACAGTATAAAAGGAGACAATGGAACAATTTAAAACAAATCAACATTTTCTATTATTGGTGGAGTAAGTATAAAAACATTTATTTACAAATACAATGTAAAAACATTTAAAGTGTACAGCAATTCAAAACATCAACAGGTGTATGGTTTACTGCTAGTGAAAACATTTATGTACAGAAAGTCAAAACATTTACAGTCAGTCAGGCCTGCATAACTCCAGTCCTCGAGGGCTGCAGACAGCCCCGGTTTTAAGGATAACCTTGAAAACCGGGCCTGTTTGCTGCCCTCGGGGACTGGAATTGTGCAGGTCCTGTGTACAGTAAGGAAAACATTTCTTTATTAATACAAGTTAAAACACGCAGCATCTCCTTTATTAAAGTACAGAAAGTGAAAACATGTACAGCACAACAGTATGGTATTATTAAAAAAAATTCTTTATTCATAAAATTAAAAAAACGCAACATCTCCTTTCTTAAAGTACAGCAAGTCAAAACATTTACAAAAAATAAACAACAGTTGAACAGTCACGCAAATGCGATACCCACCAGAATGTCCTTCCAGGACCGATGCCTTGTATGGCGCAAAATGCCATTAATGGAGTCTCGAACGATTTTCATTAAAGGATCTGTACATGAAAAATAGCGCCGCAATTCCTCCACAATAGTCCTTCTTAAATTTTCAGGAAGCGCCCTTTTTTCGCAATTTCCTTCGTAGTTCACATTGTAGACCCACCCGCAGTACACCAAGTAGGTCACGTGGTGCTTAAAAATTAACATGGCATACTTCTGGGGTAAACCAGCACTCATCACCCTATACTTCTCCCTGAGTGCCGGTGGCATCTCGCGCATGATGATGTCAGGCACCCTATCGATGCAAGCGTATGTAGGTTGGGTTCTGGAAGCGGGTGTTCTTCTGTGAGCGGGTGTGCTTGTGGTGGCGCGCGAGGGTAGGTTATCTGGGAGGAAGCTTTCCTCCTGTCTTGGTCGCCGTGTTGTCTCCTGGCGTGGTCTTGACGGGGTTGTCATGTTATTCTCCTCCTCAATTGCATTCATGTACACAAATTTTTCTGGTGGAGGGGGTGCACTTGATGTTGGAAGGCGGTCGAAGGTCCCATTCATCACATCCATGCCACCCTCCTGCTCCCGGCATCGGGGATACAGGGGCATGAACACCGAGCAAATTATGTATCCCCGCTATGTCAGTCTCTATCTTCTCCATCCGTCGATCCATCTTCTCCATCCGTTGATCCATCTTCTGCATCCGTTGATCCATATTTATCATGGTCTCTAAAAGCAGATCTATCTTTACCAGCACAGTAGAGTTCCCAGGGATATCCATACTTAACCCATTCAGCATGCGGTCTAAAGAGCTGGTTCTTGTGCATGGCGTGCTGTGGACATCTGGGTGGATGGGTGCTACGGAGGATGAGATGGGGGTTCCATGGAGAGAAGCGGCAGCGTCGTCAAAGAAGGATGGAGAAGGTGACCTGTGGATTTTCGGGAGAGAAGCGGCAGAGTCGTCTAAGCGAAAGGGTGAACGTGACCCGTGGATTTCAGGGGCACCAGTGGCAGCGTCGTCGAAGAGCAGTGGCGAAGATGGGCTGTAGGTTTCCGGGAGAGCGGCGGCAGCATCGTGGACAAGTAGTGGAGAAGGTGGGCTGTGGATTTCCGGTAGAGCAGCGGCAGAGTCGTCGAAGCCTATTGGAGGAAGTGGTCTGCGGGTTCGATGGGTTGGCTGCCATTTGTTTTGCATTGAGTGTACATCACCGTAATTCTTCTTGACATAATAAGGCTTACGTGTATTAAAAACCCTTAGCCTTTGGGGTCAGCAGAAGGTTTTCTTTATTGGCCTTAGCCTGTCGCTTTGGCCTTGGCTTGGAAATGGCTGGCGCCTTTCACTTTTTCTGCGTGACAGGCACGGCAGAGGCGAGTGGCTTCTTGCGTCCATAGAAACGGAGTTGAACCATGGAAACAGATGGCACAATGCAGTATCTGGACAAGGACAAATTCAGATAAAGATCATCAAGTGGTGGGCTATGCAAAGTGTGTAACCTTTTATGCATGTCAATGAGGTACAGGTGTTAAAAGTGGGCGTACTCTAATGTGAGTCATTAACGTATAAATACACCATCCATTTTGTGGATTCACTGCACATTGAATATACATCGACTAAACATCGAATATACATTCTTGTGTTTGTATTTCTTTCTACTCGCAGCAATGCCTGTTAAGAAGATTTCAAAGGATCTCAGCATGAGAATTAAGGAGATGTACACGAGCGGACACCGAATTGCAGATATCCAATGCTGTTTAGCTGCTTCTGGCCTCGTTGTGCCATCAACCACCGTGTGCTATTATGCACACGGAAAAACCAAACAACGCACGAGGACACCAACGGTAACTAACGCATAAGTATATTTATATAACTATATAATACAGTATATCTATTATTGTTTATATTGCTGAATATTAATAGAACTATTATTGTGTCGACCTATCTAATTTTATAGTTATTTCGGTATATTTATATAACTACAGTATATCTATTGTTTATATTGCTGCATATTAATAGAACTATATATT
Organism: Ascaphus truei; assembly: GCF_040206685.1. Taxonomy (NCBI): domain Eukaryota; kingdom Metazoa; phylum Chordata; class Amphibia; order Anura; family Ascaphidae; genus Ascaphus; species Ascaphus truei. The sequence continues at coordinate 217,800,535 of NC_134485.1, forward strand.
GTGTAGATCTATCTCATGTTATAGTTATTTCGGTATATTTATATAACTACAGTATATCTATTGTTTATATTGCTGCATATTAATAGAACTATATATTGTGTAGACCTATCTAATTTTATACTATTTTTACTGCAAATGATGTGCTGTACTTGTGGCCTACTGCACTGTAACTTACCGGATTGTTGTTTTTCTGTACATTGTAAGGAGACAACACTTCTAGTCGACAAAATAAGTGAAGAGAATGATGAGAAGAGTGCATTAAGGGTCAAATACACTCTGCAGCAAAATCACAATCTCACTGTATCCGAGACCAGCATAAAGAAGATGAGACGCGGAATTGATGGAAATATGGACGTGTGAGGTTAGTACTGGACAGTACAGGAGGTAAAAGTGTTGTTTAAGAAACTGTACTGTACATATAAAATTATTCCTTGTCATTACAGAGCGTACCCTATGATAAGGGACGTTAACAAGATCAAGAGAGTGGTCCAGGCCCAGGCATGAATCGACAGTGGAGAAACTTTCCAGGATTGCATCTTCACTGGAAAGTTTCGCTGGAGAGATTTGCCACCTTTGCATTCCACAAAAAAGGTTGCATATCTATGAAGCTGCGTCCAAAACACCCAGTGAAGATGCATGTGTGGGCGTGGACCAGGATGCATCGTCATCTTTGAAGGTACAGTAAAATGTATGTCACACGCTTTTGCCTTATGCACTGCACTGTACTAGTGTGCAGTTTTCTGAGCACTTTTCTTTTCTTGTTATAGGAATCAGGAATAAAGCTTTCTTCCAAGAGAAAATTGTGCCTGAGATTGTGGAATACATCACACGTGAGTACCCGGATGGTCACCGTTTCTACCAGGACAATGATCTGAAGCACACCGCATCAACAGCACATATCCTTGAGCGCGGTATCAACTGGGTGAAGATGCCAGAGGAGTAAGTGCGGTAACCGTGTCTCATTTTTTCCCACTGTTTTAACTGTGTACTGTATCTCTTTAACTAATTGTCCTTTTTTTCCCCCTCCAATGAGAGATCGCCAGACTTCAATCCTATCGAAATGGTCTGGAATCAGCTGAAGGACCATATCCGAAAAGTCGTGAAACCCTCCAAAAAGGATGAGTTGGCGCAAGGCATACTGAGTTTTTGGAACGATGTACTCACCGTGGAACGATTCAATAAATATATTGACCATATTGCGACTGTGTTGCCCATTGTGATCACGCGTAATGGGCAAGCATCAGGAAGGTTGTATGGTATAGTACTGTACTGTAGTATTGTAAGTACAGAATGATACAGGTAAGTATGGCACAGATTTTTTTCCCTAAAGAGAGCAGCACCAGCCATCTGGTAACAAAGTATTAAACAGCAGTCACAGTATACAGTAGTTCCAGTTTAGAGTAGTTTGACAGTACTAACTGCATACTGTTGTCCAATATGGAGTAGCTATACAGTACACAATGCCATAATACAGTATGCACCTAACTGCTCCATTTTTTTTATTTCCAGAGAGAGCAGCACCAGCCATCTGGTTATAAAGTATTTAACAGTAGTCACAGTATACAGTAGTTCCAGTATAGACCAGTTTGACAGTACTTTTTAGCACACAATGCCATAATACAGTATGCACATAACTGCACTAATTTTGTGTTTTCTTGTCTTTTCTGAAAAAAAGGATGGACTGGGGGAGAGGGGGGGTATCGTGTAAAGTTTGTGAACTGTTTGTACAGTTAATTGTACCATATCTAAACTGCAGTCATGATGTACACAAAACCTCTCCTCTCTCAATGAACTACTGTACTGTACACAGAATGAGGAAGAAGATAAAGACGGAAAAAAATATATTATTATATATATATATTATTATATATATATATATTATTAATTAATATTATTATCAATGTGCATTATTCATGATTAGCCACCGGCCCTCAATTTTCATTTGACAGAAGAACTGAATAAAGACTGCATTTTGTATTATTCATGATTATTTTTATATTTGTATTTTTTGTTCCTGATAAAATAAAATAAATATTTCTTTACATTCATGATAATCATAATCATTGACAACCATCCCCCCCCCACACCTACACCAAAGAAAAAGAAAGAATGACATAAAGTGGTAATTTACTGCATCAACAACATGAATCAGATAATGTTTTTTTTTAACCATTAATTTCACAGTGTTGTGTAAATCAGATTTACATATCAGATTCAAGAAGGGATTATCAAAAGCGTTACCATAAACAAAGCCTCAAAGGGTTGGGGGGGTGGATGGGTGAGTCATGCGCAGTAATCATCAACTAGCTCCCTTCCCAAAGAGGATTACAGAGAGGTAACTCATAGCCAACAATAGGAAAATTAGGCACGCAGGCATAGAGAGGTGATGCTCGGCTAGGGACGGACGATTAAAAACACAATGGCAAGCTTTAGAAATGGAATGGCTCTGGAGAGGTGTCTTTCGATAAGAGGTTCAAATCCTTGCTTGAGCGAGCCTTGTGTGTGCGTGGGGGAGGGGGGTACAGGGTACAGCTGCATGAAGGATTAGCTGTACTGCAGTTCAAGGAAATGGCATATTTTCAAATGCAGGTCATAATAATAATTTGATCCCTACACCCCCAAATACATAAAAAGCACACAAATCAACCATGTGCAGTCAAACGCACAGTGTCGCAGTCAAAAGCTACAGCACAGATTGAATATCGTCATATCAAGACGGTTTAGACAGGCTTATGGAAAAAAATAAAAATGAGGAGAATTTTTTTTATTTTTTATTTTTTTTGGTCACTCACTCTTGAACTTCGCAAGCAAGCAGTGGTGAACTTACAGACGCATGCGCAGTAATCATCAGCTATCAAGCAGGAATGTGATCGAAACCCGAAAGACACACATTCAAAGGAATGGTGTGGGAGAGGTGTACTGTACTGTAGATAACATAAGAAGTTGAAATATTGCAGTGCAGTAAATTATCCTGTGTGTGTGCGAGGGCGAGCGAGAGGAGAGCGCTGTAAATGCTGAAATGTGATACTGTTACAGTACTGTACACGCCTATGCGTTTCAACAATTTTTAAATGAGACATATAGCACTGCAAATGCATGTATAAATATGCAAATTTACAATTACTGCGAGCGCACACGCAGACTGTGTACTGACATAGGTTGAACAGCTAAAACATTAGACTTCGAAGACAACAGCTCGCAAACGCCCCCCTGAGTTTTTAGACGGTATTGCAGTATTGCAGACAGCGCTAATAAAATACTAATATTTGAGCGCTAAAATACCGCAATACACTCCGGACAAAAAAAAATGCATCTGCCCGCGGTTATAAGAGTTGCCGCAAGAGGCTAAAGGCGGCCGCCACTTTACCTGGCCCAGTGATTTTTTTTTAAGAAGGCCTGTAGAATAGGCCCCATGGAATAAATGTAAAACTAAAATAAAATGTACAGTACTTGACAGGAAGATACAGAACTGGATAGTAGAATTGCATGTGACACCAGTGTTTCTTTTTAAATTGGGGTCTAGAGTTAAGTACAACAATAAAGTAACTTTTTCTTAATTTTAACTATAGTGCACATACTTTTAGATACTGTAGTACAGTATGTGAATGGGGCAAAGGAAATTGAAATTGTTACCATTTATTATATTAATAAATGATATGTTACAATTATGTGTGACATTATATTTATATTGATCACATAAAATGAATTTTGCAATTAAAAAAGGTGTTGCAATTTTAATTCCTTATCTGTAAGTGATAAATTGATCACACCGAGCCTAGTTGAAAAATGCTAGCATAGACCTACGATTCTGCTGCTTTAGCAAAGCACCTAAAGTTAAGTACATAGGCATATATAATTATACGCATATATCAGTTAAATGTATGTCCTCCAGGTCAATTAACATAATGAAAATGTCTGGCATACCCAGATATAAATTCCCCCATTTCTTAATTCATATAAAACCCACAAAGTAAGTGACTAGAAATTAACTTTTTCATGATAAAAGAAAATTCCATGTTAAATGTGTAATTTCCCATGGTCATTACTTTAGCAAAAAGCCCTATTTGTTCAAATGTGGCAGCTTTAACAACGAAGAGCAAATGTCTTTCAAATCTCCATATGAATATACACATTTGAAATGTATACAAAGACACACATTCAGGTATCTGTCCATTGGCATCATGATAATATATTTATTTATATTTATTATATTAATTTCAATTGAGCTGAAATTTTCTCCAGCACTGGGAAGAAATCTTCACAACTTATTGACTTGAGTCATTATAGATAAAGGAAGAAAGTTAAAGAAAAGAAGGAAATAGGAAATTAGCTTATGTAATGTAGCTTATGAAATAATGTAGAGTATTGCAAAAAAACATCTAGTTTGTGTATTAAATCTCTCTCTCTCTCTCTCGGGCCGCCAAAAGGGGGGGACAAAGGGTACTGGTGTCCCGGTCCCCGTGAGTCAGGGTGGCCCGGCCGCTCGGGCCCCTGCTTGGCCGGGCCGCAGTTAAATACATTTAAAAAAAAAAAAGTTTAAAAAAATGGCGGCGATTCCCGTGGTCCCGGCACGCATGCGCAGGGCAAGCAGGGTGTCCTGCCTGCTGCCTTTGGGCATGCTCCCCACTCCCCACGTGGGATGGAGGGGGAAGCGCCAACACAAGCCCTGCGCGTGCAACCCAGCCCCCCTGCTCCCCACATGGGACGGAGGGGGAAGCGCCAACACAAGCCCTGCGCGCGCAACCCAGCCCCCCTGCTCCCCACGTGGGATGGAGGGGGAAGCGCCAACACAAGCCAAGCGCACACAAAACAGCCCCCCCGCTCCCAACTTGATTCGGAGGGGGAAGCGCTGACCTAGCTTCCCCCACGTGCGCCTCCTACCCCATCCCGTCTCGCCCCCCCACAGCCACCCACCTCCCGCGCCCCACTACTCGAGCCCCCCTCCCGCCTCTGGCAGCTTCCGGGGATATCGGGGGCAAGGGGGAAAGTATCTGGCGGCAAGGAAGCAGCACCCACCGGTCATGGTAAGTCACCCACCCAGTCACTCAACCCACACAGTAACCCACCCACCCAGTCACTCACTCAAGTCACCCACCCACCCAGTCACTCAGCCACCCACCCCATCACTCACCCACCCAGTCACTCACTCACCCACCCAGTCACTCAAGTCACTCACCCACCCGCCCAGTCACTCAACCACCCACCCACCCACCCACTCACCCACCCACTCAAACCCACACACCCACCCACTCAAATCCACACACCCACCCAGTATCTCACCCACACAGTCACTCACCCACCCACCCAGTCACTCACCCACTCACCAACCCAGTAACTCACCCACCCAGTCACTCAAGTGTCACTTACCCACCCACTCACTCAAAGTCACTCACCCACCAAGTCACTAACCCACCCACCCAGTCACTCACCCACCTAACAAGTCACTCACCCACCAACCCAGTCACTCATGGTCACTCACTCACCCACCCACCCACCCACCTAGTCACTCAGGTCACTAAAACCAAGTCACTCACACACCCACCCAGTCACTCACCCAAGTCACTCACACACCCAGTCATTCACTCACCCACCCACCTAGTCACTCACCCACCCACCCAGTCACTCACCAACCCAGTCACTCACCCACTCACCCACCCAGTCACCCACCCACTCACCCACCCAGTCAACCCAGTCACCCACCAAGTCACTCACCCGCCCACCCAGTCACTCATCCAAGTGTCACTCCCCCCACCCAGTCACTCCCCCACCCACCCAATCACTCCCCCACCCACCCAGTCACTCACCCACCCAGTCACTCACCCACCCAGTCACTCACCCACTCACCCACCCAGTCACTCACACACCCAGTCACTCACCCACCCAGTCACTCACCCACCCAGTCACTCACCCACTCACCCACCCAGTCACTCACACACCCAGTCACTGTCACCCACCCAGTCACTGTCACCTACCCACCCAGTCACTGTCACCTACCCACTGTCACCCACCCACCCACTGTCACCCACCCAGTCACTGTCACTCACCTAACCAGTCACTCACCCACCCAGTCACTCACTCACCCACCCACCCAGTCACTCACCCACCCACTCAGTCACCCACCCACCCACTCACTAAGTCACCCACCCACTCACTCAGGCACCCACCCATTCACACACTCACCCAATCACTCCCTCAACCACCCACCCTGTCACTCACCCCCCCATCCACCCACCCACTCAATGACTCACCCACCCAGTCACTCACTCACCCTGTCACTCACTCACCCAGTCACCCAGGCAGGCAGTCACCTATCTTTTGTTGAAAATATAAAAATAAACAGGTTGCATTGTAATGTTTTTTTCTGTTTCACAATAAGAATACAGTTAAGTAAAAGTTGCGTGCTAAAAAATATTTTTTTCGTGGTAGGTGCGCTATGGGTTTGGGGGGGTACGCTATGGGGGCAAGGGGGGTCTGCCTGTATATAACAAAGAACAAAAATGCCCAAAGCTACTTCCATTGTGACAAAAATACACAGTGCAATACCTATATATCTCTTGTAAAAAGAGTCATTAAGTTTAACCCTTTGGCCAAAGTGTCTTAAGCCTGCTGCCACTTACAAGGCATGACCGAAGCAGGTCCCAACACTTGTTGGGAATCTGTGTATTTTGATAATTGTGTGCAGCTGGTCTCAGTTGCTTATGGGAGGGTAGTGGCTTTTCCCCCCCAAGGTTTAAGCTTTCCCCACCCCACTTTCCAAGTTGCAGGTCAGTTTCATTTTGCCAGGTTATGACAGATCCAATGTGATCATTCTTCCTGTAATTATACGGGTAAACAAGAATTTTAACCCAGGTTAGTGTTAGGACATGCTTCACTATTTGCATGTCATTTCCTAGAATCCCTTACTGCAGTGGAAGTGCTGTTTGCTGGGTGATAATGGTGAAAGGTGGGGTTGCAGACCTGTCTAAGACATGCAAATGAGCATACAGGAATTTTTCCATGTATATATATATACAGGGTTGCAGACCTGTCTAAGACATGCAAATGAACATACAGTAATATTTACAGTTGCTATATGCTTTACTGTGGAGGGTTTTTGTCACTTTTTGTACCCACTGTAGACGGACGTTCACAGAGGTACACAATTTGGAGACGTTTATAATGTGAAATTATAATAATTCTTTATTGTGCCTTTTTCCTTTTCATCAGGAAATCCATCCAAACACAAGGGAGGAACAACGCTTCTATTCACTTGGGAGTATTTCTAGTGAAACACTATGGAATAATTCACATCTCCCTTAGTCAAGCATTTCTCGCAGCCCCAAAACATATAGCATGAAATAAGCAGATATAAGCAGTCTCTTAAGAATAAAAGTCTTATCTGTTTCTTGGAGGGAAAATCTTTTCACTTCCTGGTTCAGCTTCAGGTGTAGTAGTTTTCCCTGTGTCTTGAAATCAGCTCTGCTGTGCAGAGCTCAAGACTGGTCAGCTCCAACGGTCAGCTCTCAGTCAGAGCTAAGGAGTCACTTCCTGTCTGAACAGACAGGTTTTTGTAAGCAATTTAATCAGGCAGGTGGTGTTTAGTAATTAACTACCACACTGCTAGATTAAAGACATATTACTGAACAGGGATAAGTCCCCTGTTACACCCACCATAACCTTAATAAGTGTGATGAATACCTACTCTTAATCTAAAACCAGCAAAGCCGGCAACTAACCTCACACTGATGATACCCATCATCATGTCTGTGAATGGGTTTACTGGCTTTGCATCTCACCCCAGCCTTTGCTTAAAAGCTGTGTTTTAAGCAGCATGCATTGGCCTAAGGGTTGCTCGTGTACTATGAGCTTGAGATAAAAAGTGGCACTGTGTGCTCATTTGCATGTCATTTCCCAGAATCCCTTGCTGCAGTGGAAATGCTGTGTGCTGGGTGATAATGGTGAAATACAGGGTTGCAGACCTGTCTAAGACATGCAAATGAACATACAGTAATATTTACAGTTGCTATATATATATATAACAATAATATATAACAGTTGTGTGAAAAAGAAAGTACACCCTCTTTGAATTCTATGGTTTTACATATCAGGACATAATAACAATCCTGTTCCTTAGCAAGTCTAAAAAATAGGTAAATACAACCTCAGATGAACAACAACACACAACATATTACACTGTGTCATGATTTATTTAACAAAAATAAACCGCCAACCAGCCAGAAACCAGCCAAAAACTTGAAGGCAGAATGAATATACCAAGGCACTCTATACCCCACCATGAAGACGGAAGATACTTCTCACCTGTGGGACATAATTTCTCACAGCCAAATCATTTCATAAATGATTTAAAAATCAAAATCCTCAATGGAATGTTTAAATGCACCCAAGAACGGAAAATATTTGAACTCAGAATGATAAGATTCTTTGACACCATTACAAAAGGACTTAATGCGGACATGGAGTTTGTCACACACTATCACAGTTATTTGTAATTATCCTGCCTGCCTCTCTTCTTATCCACACCTCCCCCACCCCCTACACAGCATCCCCTTCCCCCTCCATGCTATTCTTTGTCACCGTTTTATACCCTTCCATTTCTTCAAACACTTTCTCACACTACCTTATCTACAGTACATCTTTTTTGTTTTTTCATCCCCCTGCTCTTCCAAACTCTGATTTAGCCATAGATACCTTTGTTAATCAGTATTGCCGACCTGAGGAAGAGAGGAGAACTCTCGAAAGCTTGTTTATGACACCTAAAACTGACGAACTCTTTTATTCTGCACTATCACAACTGAACTAACACGGCTATTTCCGTTTTTTTTAATATATATATATATATATATATATATATATAGTGATGCCCACATCACGTTGCAGTATCTTTTAGTCCCAGGATTAGACCAGAAACATGGTATTTCTCTACACAGGGTTTATTTACAGGGTTAAATTATACACCAACAGGCCCACCGTCCCTTTAAATCAAAAGAAATTATACAAATAACACCTAGTCCCTTTAAGGAAAACTTACTAAACACATTCTAACCCTTTCTAACTGGCGCTGGACAACTAAACTGGTTCCCAGCCTACAACATGCCCTATAATATGTACCCCAAATGAACAGTCTTAGGTACATGAATATGTTACTTAGCTCTTTGTCTGTTACTGTTAGGGCTCCAGGTAATTCCCTCTGAACCCTGGGAGAGTTTTGAGAATCCCTTCTCTGTAGTTTCAAGGTTATGGATAGGACATCCCTGCTTCAGTGCAGTCTTGCATCCTTCCTTCCTCTTCTTGGGATTAAGACCCAGACAGTCCCATCAAACTCTGTTTCCATTGTCCAGCAGGTCTAGGGGACTGTGCCAGCTTCCTTAGCTGGGGAGAATTTTCTCTCTCCCTGCTTCCTCTGGGGAAAAGCAGTCTCTCTCAAAATGGCAGCTCTCTGTGTAAAAAACACTTCCTTGTTCACTCAGGAGTCCAGCCTGATTAGCTACAGCTGAACTAGCTTCTCTAGGGGAAATGTACTCCTTGTAGGCTGGAAAGCATACTATCTGCAACACTCCAACCTATACAAGGACAGGGATTATATCACATATCCCCCTCCCCAGCATAACATTTTCCTGTGAAGTGGCCCGTGCACTTTTCTGCACCAGGCTTTTTGTTAGAAATAATGTGAAACCCAGTGACTTGGAAAGGCGCTTAACAACTATAAAAGTGCTTAAAAAAATAAAATTAAAAGTTTGTGAAACTGACGAATTCTCTCAACCTTCCAGGGAATATGCACTGATTCCCTTACAACAGTTTAGGATCCAGGGCAGGAAGGGAGCAGCATCATCAGGAACACCCAGAAAAAAATACAAAACTCATCATAGTGTATTATGAAAAATAAATGTCAATATGTGGAACTTGGCTCTTTAAATAACCTACTTACAGAATGTAAGATATATAATAGCAGGTTTGTAATTGTGATGGATCTTTGGACACCTCAGGTTATGGGTTGCAGCAAGCAGCAGCATACATCAGATAGGGGTGGTGTCAGGCAAGATGGTGTTTTCACTCTGGCAGCAGCTTCCAATCAGTCATATGCAGTCATACAAAGATAAGGGAAACAATAGTGCTTTACCAAAATAACACAGAGTTTTATCGTGAAGACGAGCAGGAAATGTACTCACAATATAATAAATGAGCACATTCACATCATGGTATCTTTAGGAACCAGGGTATTGGATCGGCCGGTGGAGAAATCCCTCACTTCACTCCGCTTCCTTGTCCTCCACGAGGGTGCCCCCTCGTCCGGTGCCAGATGGATGGCGTCTGTCGTCACTTCCTGGCCTGGCGGTGACGACTTCCGGTGAGCGTAAGTAGAGCGGAGAGTAGGGGGAACGCCGGTCCAAGACTATGCCTCCGTGAATACAGCAGAAAGACAGTTCCCAAACGGTAGATACAGCTGGGCTCTGCTAACTGTCTGCAGATTTCTTTAGCTCAACGCGTTTCACTGCATGCCGCAGCTTCCTCAGGAGCAATGATAATGTCCCCTACTGGGTGCTATTTAAATAGCCCATTCAATTAGGGCAATTGGTAATGCAATCATATATAATTGACACAAGATAATTAACATCATTACACACAGAGTCTCCCAAGCTGGGTACATAATCTCTGTGATCCAAAAAACGACGCATAAAATACTTTAATACAATTTATTTAAAAAGAACATAGAACAGAATATATACTAAAATAAAAAATTAAATACTAAAATTAATGGGTAGTCGTTAGGTCGAGATGCTTAATGGAAGGTAGAGAGAGAGAAAGAGACATATGTTAGTTGATCATAAACACAAAATATCATTAACTTAAATAAAAACATATAAAAGTTATACAATGAGAAATCCAAACTGGAAATGTAAAAGACTGGCATGATTAAAAGTGACTTAAAAAGGAGGGGAGGGGGAGGGGGGAGTGTGTGACATAGGGGAAAATTTATTTTAAAAAATAAAATAAAAATAAAATAAAATAATAACTAGAGGAAGGGTGCAATCTCAAAATCAACATTAAGACCATGTGGTGTCAGCGTGTTAAGTTTATGCACCCAAAACATCTCTCTTTTGCTTAAATCTAAATTTCTATCTCGTCCTCTCCAATGTTGTGCCACATGCTCTATTGCGGTAAATTTTAACCCTTTTGTATTGGAGTTGTGAAAAGAGGAAAAATGTTTGGAAACATTATGTGACTGCACACTACGCCTTATATTGCTTAAATGCTCCAAAATACGTATCTTAATAGCTCTTGATGTTTTTCCAACGTATTGGAGCCCACATGGGCATTCCAGGAGGTAGATTATATAATTAGAGTTGCAGTTCATGTATTGTTTAATTCTGTAATCCTCATTTTTATTATTGCACCTAAATCCCTTTTTGTCTTGCTGTTTGTATTCACAGGCCTTGCAACAACCACAGCCGTGAAACCCTTCCAATTTTTGAAGCCATCCATTTCTATTTGTCTCTACTTTCTTAATATTACTGGGAGCTATTATACCTTTTAGATTTTTGGCCTTTTTAAAAATCACTCTCGGGCGATCTGGGATTTCTTCTTTTAAAATCGGATCATTTAATAAAACATGCCAGTGTTTCTGTATTATTTTCTTTATATTGTTTGACTCTTTATTAAAAGAAGTTAAAAATGCTGTGTCGAAATTTTTCTTATTATTTGAAGATGTTTCTCTATCTTTAGCTACTAATAGGTCAATTCTATTCAGACCATTTGCTTTTTCTAATGCCATGTCTAGGAGTTCTGTTTTGTATTGTTTTTCTACAAAACGTTCTTTCAGTATATTGCATTGATCATTGAATACTATATTGTCTGTGCAATTTCTCCGCATTCGTCTGAATTGGTTGTATGGGACATTGTCCATCCATATATCCTGGTGACAGCTTGTACGTAATATATAATTATTGCTGTCAACTTCCTTAAAGAAAGACCTAGTTTTGAGAATCTCATTCTCTATATAAATATTCAAATCCAAATAATTGAGGGAACTATTACTTGTCACAGAGGTGAATTGTAAGTTATACGTATTCACATTAATACTCGACAAGAAGGAGTCCAAACTCTCCTGGCCACCACGCCAAATTAAAAACACATCATCGATGTAGCGCCGCCATAGGACAAGGTCCGCCCCCAGAACGCCACCGGGCCAAATATGCTGTTCCTCCCAGAATCCCATGTAGAGATTCGCGTAACTGGGAGCAAACCTCGTACCCATGGCGGTGCCACATCTCTGAATGTAAAAACTGTTCTCAAACCAAAAATAATTCTTGTCAAGTATGAAACAGATACCATCTATAATAAACTGAATCTGCTGTTCTTTCATATCTAGATCTTGTTTCAAAAAGAAATTAACAGCTTCACATCCTAAGGTTTTTTCAATCGATGTATATAGAGATGCAACGTCTACAGTTGCCATGATGTAATTATTATTCCAAGTAAAATTCTCTAATAAATTTAACACATCAGTCGTATCCTTCAGATATGATTTAAGAGATTTGACATGACTCTGTAAAAAAGTGTCAATATATGCAGATAGGTTTGATGTAAGTGAGTTTATTCCGGAGACGATTGGTCTCCCGGGAGGTTGTTTCATGCATTTGTGGACTTTAGGTAATATATAAAAGATCGGTAGTTGGGGACATTCGTTAAATAGAAATTTATATTCATTCTCATTCAATATGCCTAATTCCTTGCCATGATCTAGGAGAATTCTCAGATCATCCGTAAAGGTTTTTGTGGGGTTGTTTGGTAGGATGTCATATGTCTTTTTGTCTCCTAAAAGGCGGTGGGCTTCTTTTAGGTAGTCATCTCTATTTTGGATGACTACCCCCCCTCCCTTGTCTGCCTGTTTTATAACTATATTTGTGTTATTTGTTATTTCCTCTAAGGCAGACCTTTCTTCTTTGTTCATATTATTTCTAATCTTAGATTTATTATTTTTTGAGAGCTCCTCAAAGTCCTTGACAATAAGGTTATAGAAAACATCTAAGTGATTTCCCTTACAGTAGGTGGGATTGAATAAAGATTTATTCTTAAGTGTTGTATGTTTAAATGTTTCGCTTTCTTTCTCAACCATAGGCTTAATGTTAGACATTCTTGACTCCACATTTTTGCTTAGAAAAAAGCGTTTGACTGTTAGTTTTCTAATATATTTATTTGCGTCCACAAATAGTTCGAAATTGTTAGGTCCACAAGTGGGCGCAAATGACAGACCCTTGGAGATAACATCTAATTGTGAGGTAGTAAGATCTACACTACTGAGATTAAAGATATTTTTATTCTTTACAGGGCTGATTGCTCTCACTTTTTTCTTTCTTCCCCCCCGCTTTCCTCTCTTATTCTTTCCCCTTTGGGGTAGTGGCTCCCCTCTTCTGTCTCCAGGAGGGGAGTGAATGAGTTTTTTGTCTCCCAAATACTGATATCCAGAAGGTCACTGTTCCCCACAACTCCAATGGGTGAGCGTGATCTACTGGCTTTCGCATACTTAGCAGAATCATATCTCTCTCTTTCTCTTTTTCTATCCTCTCTATCTTTTCTTAATTCTCTCTCTCTCTTAAGTTCTCTATCTTTTTGGTATTCTCTCTCTTTTCTTTCTCTTTCCTTTTCCCTTTCTTTTTGTTCTCGGTTTCTTTTTAGTTCTTTCTCTCTAGAGAGTTCTCTTTCCCTCTGTACTTCCTTTTCTCTAAGTTGTTCTCTCTCTCTAAATTCTCTTTCCCTTCTTTGTTCTCTCTCTTTTTCTCTGTGTTGTTCTCTTTCCTTATACTCTCTCTCTCTTCTTAGTTCTCTCTCTTTCACTATGTCTCTCTCCCTGCGTCTCTCCCTTTCTGACGCTTGTTCTCTCTCTCTAAAAGATGTTCTCTCATTAAAATATTCTCTCCCTTTGTATGGCTCTTTTTCCTTTTGATCTCTGTTATGATTAAAATTTTGTCTCGGTAAAGGATCATTTCTAGGACCATAATACAAAGGTTTAGAATCATAATTATCTCTCCTAGGTGTTTTAGGAATGAAATGACGCTTGTCAGGATATTGTTTAATACTATGTTTCTCCAAAGTGGTATGGGTTTCCCTGACTTGTCTATCCTCTGGTCTACTTAATGTTTGATAATTTTTCTTTTTCTTCCAATCCCTCTGTTCCCCTCTAAGGTAATCTTCTTCATCCCTTTTAAATTTATTAGTTTTACTTGTAATAAGATCTTGTTCAAGTCTATCAATTTTCTTTTTTAATTCCCGGTCTTTAGTTTTTGTTAGAAATGACAGTTCAAACTTTATAATCTTTTTTTCTATTGGGGCTGTGCACCCAACTATTAGTGTACTCTTCTCTTCATGGATATTGGTCTCCGTGGAATCCAGATGCTTGGGGGCATGCCCAATATGTTTTCCTGTAGTGGAGATACCGGTGCTTTACTGTTCCGCATAGCCTCATTCTGTTTTAAATCTGCCACCATCTTTTCCATGGACTGCTTCTGTGACCCAAGTGTCTGTTTTAGGTTTGTAACCTTGTTCACCAACTTCATTTGAGAAACCCCCTGCTTGGCAGCAGTAGAGTCTAACTTAGCTTCCAAATCATTCTTCAGAGTCTCGAGCTCTTTGCCTAGGTCACGCTTTGGTTTCTCTGCCCTATTATGGCCAGGACAGTTAGACTCCAGGTCCCTCCTCAGGTCTTGAAGCTGTTCTTCTGCACTGCTTTTTCCACTCAGTGCAGTTGCCAGTTCAGATTCTTTGGCATTGAGTCTCGATCCCACATCTCTCAGCTGATTCAGCACAAGGCTTAAACCTGTTTCCCTTTGTTCATTTCTGGCCTGCAGCTGAAGGGTGGTCCTCCCGGACCTTGACCAGTTCCCACTGCAACTGGGTCCACTCATTGGCTGTGGGGTCCAGCAGCTTGTGGGCATCAGCCATCTCAGTCTCATAGTGCAGAGTCAGGTCAGCCACCTGGTGGTCAGACATCTCCTTCCTCTCTTCCTTTTTTCTGAGCTGTTTCTTCTGCATTTGAAGCTCTACAATTTGATCTTGCAAGTCTCCTCTCAGAGCCTTCACCTCTTCTTGGTGCTTACACTGGGTTTGCATCAGCGCATCCTTCATATTTTGGAGCTCTGCAGTTTATGTTGCTAGGATCACAGCTGTTTCTGTTTTCCACACCTCTTTCTCCTGGGTGTACTTACTTTTGGGGATGGAGCAGCCTCTCTGCTTCTCCAGCTCTTGCTCCACTTTGAGGTTGTCCTCTTGCAGAGTTTTGAGTTGCTGGGGCGTGTGTTCAGCTGTTTGCTTTAGCTCTAGACTTTTTTGCAAGTTTAATTCTGTAACCTTTTTCCAACTTCAACTTTTCAAACTCCAAGGTTTTTAAGTTTTTTGTTTTTTCATATTCTGCTTCCAGTAATGCTCTGGTAAGGCTCAGTGTGGCCTTCAGCTCAAATGCTGCTCGGTGGGGACACACTGTGTACTCAGTCGCTCCTGTGGTACTTGCCGTTTACTTTACTAAGTACTGCTTTGAATGTGCAAACCTCTCGCTGAGAAACTTCTAGCTCAGTGATGAAGTGTTGAACGTCTTACTGGAACATCTCATAGAACCGTTTCCAGTCAACACTCTTTCTGTCTGACTCACTCGGCTTTCCATTGCTGGCGTTAAGAGTAATCTTTGTCAACTAAGCTTTCCTGAAAACCCGGGGTCAACATTTTCTGGAGCTTCTGTTGCAAACAGAGGCTGACCTTTTTGCAGGGCCACATAGGTGTCCTACTCATCATCATAGTTGTCATCACTATCATTGTCGTCATCATCCTCTTCCGAACTGCAAGGATAGTGTTTAACCATAGAAACCCAGCATGAAAAATGCCCCACAGAAAGGTTACATTCCATTTGCTCAGAGTTCCGTGGGCAAACTGCAGCCACATGTCCAAGTTCATGGCATTTGCAGCACTCTGTGTACTTTCCAAAGCTGGGTCAGGGTTTTGTCTCCAATCTACTGGGAAAAATGGGACCGGAGTCCCTCCAATTGACTGTGGGACTTCCCACTCCTTTATGCAAGTCTATGAGTCCTTGGGGACTGTTATTCTGAGGCACAGTGTTACTGGACCTCCAAAAACACAGGAAGTGGGTACCGGAAAACTCACCTGGACTTGAACTCCTGAACATCTCCTCAGCAGTCAAGTGACGTTCAACTAAGGCAACCAACTGCTCGGCATCTTTGGGGTCACTCTGGCTCACCACTTCTGGATGGTGCGGGGAAGACCCCTCAGGAACCGGTCTATGACGACTCTTTCGATGACTGCGGTGTTGGTAAATATTTCAGGCTGGAGCCACTTCCTTGTAGAGTTTATAAGGTCATAGAGTTGAGAGCGGGGAGCCTTCTCTGTATCGTAATGCCAGGAGTTGATCCTTTGGGCCCGACCCCTAACCGTGCTATAATCTCAGCCCTCAGGGTGTCATAGTTTTTAGCTTGCTCTGGCTCCAAGTTATAATAGACTTTTTGTGAGTCACCCACCATAAAGTGTGCAGTTATTCCAGCCCGCTGCTCAGCAGGCCATCCTTCGCGTACTGCTGTGTGCTCGAAAATTGACAGGTATGCCTCAACGTCATCATCCATCGTCATTTTCTGAATGAGGTGCAATTTTAACTGGTGAGTGACCTGTGGGGCCCTGCTATTCTGGGCGGTAATTCCCTCTCCCATCACTAGGAGCTCCTGGTGTAGGCGATGGTGCGCCTTGTGTTGCTCTTCTTTTAGTGTTTGATGCTGTACTAACAACGCCGTCGTTTCAGTTTGTGACTTTGTCAGCTGCTTTACCAACGAAGCAGGACTCTCAATTTTTATTTTTGAAGCCTGCTGTAAATTCTCATCATGGGATTTTGACAATTGTTGAAATCCCTGCATTAAAATTGCAGCACACTCTGTTTGGCTGCGCTGTAGAATAGGAATCCCTTCTGATGCACTCACTATAATTAGAATTCAAAAATAATAAAGTTTTAATAAATATTCAGAAAACAGAAAAAATACATGCTAATTAAAACCTAAATGATAGCGCATGTTAACAACAGCTAGTGGGTAGAAATTCCCACTGGGTACTATTAGAGAACCTCTGAATTACCAATATGTAACACTTAGGTATCTACTGAAAAATAATCAGGATATCACAAGGGGATCTCGGTAATAAAGGTAAGTATATTAAGTCGTGCAGCTCCAGTGTATATCATAGGATCAGACCCCTGGTGTATATATAGGGGCTAATAGTGAGGTGATGTGTTGGATACAATGAACCCAATAATACAACATAAAAATGTAGACACTGGGTCATGCTCTCTCTCAGATATATCTCCTATGTTGGAGAAGTACAGAGTCTTCACTATGTGAAGACGCACAGCTAAATTTGCTGTGACTGCAGCAGTAATTATGCTGCTATATTCTGTAAGGAAAAGGGCCTTTGATTCAGGTCATTTTCATTACCCTAATAGGGCAATGTCTGAGAGTTTGGAGCTATTACCTCTAGCCTAGCGTTTTGTGAAGAAGTTCCTAGTCGGAACGAAACACGTGTCGGGTGACGTCATCAGTGTGACCGGGCTAGCAGTAGCCTGGCCAGTTTTCCACTTACAGAAGGGTGTACTCCGTCAGCCTCTAGATAATCAAAGATGTGGGCCGAATGAGGATCCCACTAGCTAGCACCAAAAACTTGCACAGCTCCATTCTGGGTACCTAACCCACGTTTGCGGACACCTGGTATTTAGCGTTTTCATCTGTAGTGTATTTTACTTACACAAAACACTAGGCTAGAGGTAATAGCTCCACACTCTCAGACATAGCCCTATTAGGGTAATGAAAATGACCTGAATCAAAGGCCCTTTTCCTTATAGAATATAGCAGCATAATTACTGCTGCAGTCACAGCAAATTTAGCTGTGCGTTTTCACATAGTGAAGACTCTGTACTTCTCCAACATAGGAGATATATCTGAGAGAGAGCATGACCCAGTGTCTACATTTTTATGTTGTATTATTGGGTTCATTGTATCCAACACATCACCTCACTATAAGCCCCTATACATACACCAGGGGTCTGATCCTATGATATACACTGGAGCTGCACGACTTAATATACTTACCTCTATTACCGAGATCACCTTGTGATATCCTGATTATTTTTCAGTAGATACCTAAGTGTTACATATTGGTAATTCAGAGGTTCTCTTATAGTACCCAGTGGGAACTTCTACCCACTAGCTGTTGTTAACATGCGCTATCATTTACAGTAGGTTTTAATTAGCATGTATTTTTTCTGTTTTCTGAATATTTATTAAAACTTTATTATTTTTGAACTCTAATTATAGTGAGTGCATCAGAAGGGATTTCTGCTTCTCTGTTTACGTATATTCTCTCTATCCCAGATAGCACCACTCCTAGGGCCTCATGCAGTAAGCCCCGATACAAAATTTTCGGCACGAATTGCGAAAATGTTTTTTTTGGGCGATTTGCCCTCGCAGTATTCAGTAAGGGCCGAATCCTTCCGATCCCTGCTGAAGCACTGCGAAAGCAAAGCTGCCGATGAGCTGTGGCGATACAGCCTGGCTCCCGATAAGGCTCCCGATAAGCCTTTGGTGCCGATAGATGTTTGCAGCTGAGAGAGACAAGCCGCTCTCTCAGCGCAAACTTTGGCACCAAAAAAAGTATTTAAAAACAACTTTTATTCATAGTGTACATGTGCAGGGGGTCTTCGGAGCTGAATCGCGTTGGTTTGAGGTCCGGGGACCCCCTGCCCCCCGAGATACAGGCCCCTTTATGAGGTGCCGGTATCCCTCGGCGTTTAAAGGTCCCGATCACGTGACCGCGACCTGTAAACAAACCAGAGGGATACCGGCACCCCATAAAGGGGCCTGTATCTCGGGGGGCAGGGGGTCCCCGGACCTCAAACCAACGCTGTTCTGCTCCGGAGACCCTCTGCACATGTACAGTATAAATAAAACACACACACATCAATAAAGACTCGTTCCTTACCTTGGTGGCTATGTGCAACGGTAATGAAGCAGCATGAATGTCTTTTTAATTATACTGTACAGTGAGCAGGGGGTCCCCTGAGCTGAGCCGCATTGCTTTGTGGAGCAGGGACCCCCTGCTTCCCGAGTTACAGGCCCCGGTATGTGTCATCGGGTGGCAGTGTCGCCGCCATGTTTATAGCGTCCCCGCAATAAACATGGCGTCCACACTGTAACCGATGGCCCAAACCGGGGCCTGTAACTCGGGAGGCAGGGGGTCTCTGAGCCACAAATAAATGCGCTTCAGCTCAGGGGGCCTCCTGCTTCCGCACAATATTATTAAAATACATTAATGCTGCTTCATTACCATAGCGGATAGCCGCTAAGGCAATGAAGGGGTTAACGCATAGTAGCATGTTTATTGGGGACAAATGCCCCCAATAAACATAGCATCAATACACAACATACAGTATAGTAATGGGCAGAATGACTATTATCCACAAATGGATAATAGTGCAGTTGTCCATTTACAATACATACACAACAATAAAGACTTTAAATACATATAGCACTCACCCATGTCCCACTGCCACGATGAAGGCCATCCTCATCTTCATCCTGCCCATGCCCCATCCGCTTCTGCAAAACAAACACAAGAATTACAACATCCAAATTAATGTCCCCTAACCCCTTAATCACCATAGCGGTTATTAACCGCTACAGTTATTAAGGGGTTAAGCCACCATCACCCACATACCCTCCCCCACAAAGCCCCCCAACCACCCTCACCCAATACCCACAGGGGAGTCCTACCAAATACCCTTGGGCCTAATACCCCCTCCCCCAGCACATACAGTACAATAATGTGCCAAATAACTATTATCCACATAGGGATAATACATTATTTGGCCATTATTAAACACATTCAATAACGTTAAAATGTAAAGAAACTTGTACTAACCTCATCAATAAGAAGTCTCCGTCGCCAGCATCATCCTTGGGGTCCGTTGCCAACATTAGAAATAGCCACAACATTTCAATATCATTAACATAACACTGAACCCCTTAATCACCTTATCGGGTACTAACCTGAAAGGTAATTAAGGGGTGAAGCCATCCTGCAATGCCTACAACAGTTATGCATAACATCCTCAGTGAAATAAAAACCAATTGCCTAACCAAATTCCATTTAATCATTCAATCTGTAGGCTCACATGCCTCATAAAACATTGCATTTACAGTGTACTGCTGCGGCACAGTTTATTCGAGCATTTGCCCGTTCTGTGCCGCAGCAGTAGCCTGGCGCGCGCCCGAGTGTGACGGGCGCGCGCCGAAGCAGCGGAAGAGCGCCCTCCGATCGGGGCGCTCTCCCTACCGCTGCCGGGTCCGCCGGGTCCCCCGGAACCCCCTGCCGCTGTCCCGCGATCGCGGGACACCAGGGCTCCCTCGGGGAGCCCCTGGACACGCGTGCAGGGGGCGCACGCTCCCGATGATGCGTGACCGCGCGTCTATGACGCGCGGCACGCCGAGGGGCGGCCACTAGCAAGCCGGGAGATTTCCCGGCTTGCGGTACCGACCACACTTCAATAAAGTGTGTCGGTAGTGTATACATGTAGCATAACATGTAAACTGCATGTACACGCTGCAAATCAATGTTAACAATACAATAATGCCACTCAAATCGCCATACATCACAAGAAGTATATTATTTAATACAATAAACTCACCATCAATGAATTACCACACATCAATTACATCCCTAAACAATTAAAATACCATCCATACCAATTACACAATGAACTAAAGCTATCCTAACAGAGAACAACTTCAAAACATAGTCAAAAGTACACCAACAATTACAATATAATAAAGCAAGGCTTTCCATATCCTACTGTACGGCCTGGAAGCCCAAAACTTACATCTGTCTAAAAATAAAATACATTTAGCACACATCAATGCATAGCCACAATGATTAACAATACAGAATTAGAAGCTTTAACAACACTATCATTTCTTACCCTGTATATATATCTGTACACATACATACAGACATACATACAGTGGGAAGAAATGATATGCATTGTAAAAAATGAAAACATGAAAAAGCAACACAAAAAACAGTTACATTAAGTACATTTCTTTATTTAACTTACCATTACTTGCCCCCACCGACTCCCGTTGATCAGCTTACTCACGAACCAATCCACGACACCATCCACGACACCATCCAGGAACAAATCCACGACACAATCCAGGAACAAATCCACGAACCAAACCAGGAACCAATCCAAGAACAAGTGCAGGAACCAATCCAGGAAGCAAGCCACGAAGAAATCCAAGAAACAATCCACGACACGATCCAGGAACAGGAACCCATAAAAGAAAAAAAACATAACAAATTAAACATTAAAATAATAAAACATGACAATCAAGGGTTGTACTAGTTTTATTCTTAGTGAATCTGTATTACAATACCTTGTTCCGGGGTCTTCTTGACGTCCGGTGCCACGCCCTGGTCTTCAATCTTCAGGAGGAGGTCCGTCCTCCTCGGCATCTGCCTTCAAAATGAGACGACATAGGCTTTTATAGGCCTATGACGTCACATTTGTCGTCATATGGTTCCCACGGCCCTGATTGGGCCGTGAAAACCATGTGTTTTGGCCGATGTAAAAAAATTGATGACGTCACTTAAAGGCAATGCCAGCACAGCCAATCAGAATGGCTTTGCTGCTATTGCCTTTAAGAAAACGTCATGAAATGACACATGGCCGGACTCACATGGTACTTGAACCAATCAGAGTAGGGATGGAGTTCCCACGCTCTGATTGGCTGGCTTACCATGTGAGTCCGGCCATGTGTCATTTCATGACGTTTTCTTAAAGGCAATAGCACTGATCCTGCGTCCGGCAACTATAACAATCCTACATACAAGCTGCAAGTAGGTCAAGCGCATTGAAATATCTCTGACGGGCTGTTCCTCTGCTACACGTGTGCTGCCGGGATATCCTCTCCCTCTCCTACCCAGACCCGCTGGGTGTGCGGAAAGAACTACCGTCTGCTGGGAAGTTGGTTTTGTAGCCTTCAGACCTCTACTGCTCGCAATCTCCAGCACACTGCTCTGCCTCTCTCTCTCGCGAGAGAATCTGCCGTCGGAGGGGGCTGGTGATGGTGTCTGGCGCTAAAGATTACTCGATCAAAGAGGAAATGGAGATGAACGCGCAGAACGCCGAGACGCAGGGTGTGTGACGTCACCCTACGCGTTTCGTGGATTTAATAATATTTAATATTCAAGGAGTCAATTTCCACAGGCTCAGTACCACAAGATTGGCGTAAAGCAGATGTGGTGCCTATATTTAAAAAGGGAGCTAGATCACAACCGGGAAATTACAGACCTGTAAGCCTGACTTCAATAGTAGGGAAACTACTATTGAAGGTTTAATACGGGATAATATTCAGGAATACCTAATGGAAAACAAAATTATTAGTAATAGTCAGCATGGATTTATGAAGGATAGATTTTGCCAAACTAAACTTATTTGTTTCTTTGAGGAGGTAAGTAGGAATTTAGACCAGGGTAAAGTAGTTGATGTGGTCTACTTAGATTTTGCAAAGGCTTTTGATACGGTTTCACACAAGAGATTGGTGAACAAAATAAAGATAATAATAATTGGACTCAGTAATAATATATGCACCTGGATTGAAAACTGGTTAAAGGACAGACAACAGAGGGTTGTCATAAATGGAACTTTTAAGGTTGGGCTAAAGTCGTGAGTGGAGTACCTCAGGGATCAGTACTGGGACCCCTGCTTTTTAACTTGTTTATTAATGACCTTGAGGTTGGGATCGAGAGCAAAGTCTCCATCTTTGCTGATGATACTAAATTATGTAAGGTAATAGAATCAGAGCAGGATGTAATTTCTCTTCAGAAGGACTTGGAGAGACTGGAAACGTGGGCAGGTAAATGGCAAATGAGGTTTAATACAGATAAATGTAAGGTTATGCATTTGGGATGCAAGAATAAAAAGGCGACTTACAAATTAAATGGAGATATATTGGGGGAATCCTTGATGGAGAAGGATTTAGGGGTGCTTGTAGACTGCAGGCTTAGCAATAGTGCGCAATGTCATGCAGTAGCTGCAAAGGCAAACAAGATCTTATCTTGCATCAAACGGGCAATGGATGGAAGGGAAGTAAACATAATTATTCTCTGTTACAAAGCACTAGTAAGACCACACCTTGAATACGGAGTACAATTTTGGGCACCAATCCTAAGAAAAGACATTATGGAACTAGAGAGAGTGCAGAGAAGAGTCACCAAATTAATAAAGGGGATGGACAATCTAACTTATGAGGAGAGGCTAGCTAAATTAGATATATTTACATTAGAAAAGA